>NC_134698.1:81068877-81326377 GCF_050947455.1 Rhinoderma darwinii | reverse complement strand
AACACTACCATATAGTTCCCACATAATACTGCCATATAATTCCCACATAATACTGCCATATAGTTCCCACATAATACTGCCATATAGTTCCCACATAATACTGCCATATAGTTCCCACATTATACTGCCACATAGTTCACACTGCCATATACTGCCATATAGTTCCCACATAATACTACCATATAGTTCCCACATAATACTACCATATAGTTCCCACATAATAATGCCATATAGTTCCATCTGCCATATAGTTCCCACATAATACTGCCATATAGTTCCATCTGCCATATACTGCCATACAGTTCCCACATAATACTACCATATAGTTCCCACATAATACTACCATATAGTTCCCACATAATACTGACATATAGTTCCCACATAATACTGCCACATAGTTCCCACTGCCATATACTGCCATATAGTTCCCACATAACACTACCATAAAATTCCCACATAATACTGCCTATAGTTCCCACATAATACTGCCATATAGTTCCCACATAATACTGCCATATAATTCCCACATAATACTGCCTATAGTTCCATCTGCCATATAGTTCCCATATAAGGCTGGGTTCACACGTGGCGGAATTGCACTTGAATTCCGCTGCGGACACTCCGCAGCGTTAATCCGCAGCGGAGCCGTTTCTCCATTGACTTCCACTTAAATTTAGAAGTGTTCGTTTAGACGTTGAGTAAAATTCCGCTGCGGAGCATAGGCTGCGGAGCGGAATTTGGTGTCCGCAGCATGCTCTGTCTGTTGCGGAGCAGTGGCGGACTGGTTGCGGACTCATGGCGGAATTTCTCCATTGACTTCAATGGAGATTCTAAATTCCGCAATGAAGTCCGCAGCTGTCATGCACATGTTATGTGTGCTGCGGATCCGTCTTGCTTTTTTGCCATGACATTTCTTCATTCTGGCTGGACCTATGTATTTCTAGGTCTACAGCCAGACTGAGGAAGTCAATGGGGCTCCCGGAATTACGGGAGCGTTGCTAGGAGACGTCAGTAAATAGTCACTGTCCAGGGTGCTGAAAGAGTTAAGCGATCGGCAGTAACTGTTTCTGCACCCTGGACAGTGACTACCGATCCCAATATACAGCAACCTGTCAAAAAATATAAGTTCATACTTACCGAGAACTCCCTGCTTCTGTCTCCAGTCCGGCTTCCCAGGATGACGTTTCAGTCTAAGTGACGGCTGCAGCCAATCACAGGCTGCAGCGGTCACATGGACTGCCGCGTCATCCAGGGAGGTAGGACTGGATGCCGAAAGAGGGACGCGTCACCAAGACAACGGCCGGTAAGTATGAAATTCGTTTACTTTCACTAGGGAAAGTGCTGGCCCTTCTCTCTATCCTGCACTGATACAGAGAAGGGAAGCACTTTTCCCGCAGTCCGCAGCAGCTAGTCCGCATCAATTTACTGCACATTTTGGGCAGATCCGCAGCCGTAATCCGCAACCCGGATTAGGTGCGGCATTGATGCGGACAGTTGCGGAGGAATTCCGCCACGTGGGGGCATGCCCTAATACTGCCATATAGTTCCCACATTAGGGCATGACCACACGTGGCGGATTTCCTCCGCAACTGTCCGCATCAATGCCGCACAGAATCTGCGTTGCAGATTCTGCTGCGGATCTGCACAAAATGTGCCGAAAATTGATGCGGACTGGCTGCTGCGGACTGCGGGAAAAGTGCTTCCCTTCTCCCTATCAGTGCAGGATAGAGAGAAGGGACAGCACTTTCCCTAGTGAAAGTAAAAGATTTTCATACTTACCGGCCGTTGTCTTGGTGACGCGTCCCTCCTTCGGCATCCAGCCCGACCTCCCTGGATGACGCGCCAGTCCATGTGACCTCTGCAGCCTGTGCTTGGCCTGTGATTGGCTGCAGCCGTCACTTACACTGAAACGTCATCCTGGGAGGCCGGACTGGAGACAGACGCAGGGAGTTCTCGGTAAGTATGAACTTATATGTTTTTTACAGATACATGTATATTGAGATCGGTAGTCACTGTCCCGGGTGCAGAAACAGTTACTGCCGATCGCTTAACTCTTTCAGCACCCTGGACAGTGACTATTTACAGACGTCTCCTAGCAACGCTCCCGTCATTACGGGAGCCCCATTGACTTCCTCAGTCTGGCTGTAGACCTAGAAATACATAGGTCCAGCCAGAATGAAGAAATGTCATGGTAGTAAAACCAATACGCTCCGCAGCACACATAAGATCTGCGGACTTCATTGCGGAATTTTGACTCTCCATTGAAGTCAATGGAGAAATTCCGCCATGAGTCCGCCACTGGTCCGCAACAGACAGAGCATGCTGCGGACACCAAATTCCGCTCCGCAGCCTATGCTCCGCAGCGGAATTTTACGCCTCGTCTAAACGAACACTGCTAAATGAAAGTGTAAGTCAATGGACAAACGGCTCCGCTGCGGATTAACGCTGCGGAGTGTCCGCAGCGGAATTTAAGTGAAATTCCGCCACGTGTGAACCCGCCCTAATACTGCCACATAGTTCCCACTGCCATATACTGCCATATAGTTCCCACATAACACTACCATAAGGTTCCCACATAATACTACCATATAATTCCCACATAATACTGCCATATAATTCCCACATAATAACACCATATAGTTATATCTGCCATATACTGACATATAATTCCCACATAATACTGCCTATAGTTCCCACATAATACTGCCATATAGTTCCATCTGCCATATCGTTCCCATATAATGCTGCCATATAGTTCCCACATAATAACACCATATAGTTCTATCTGCCATATACTGACATATAGTTCCCACATAATACTGCCATACAGTTCCCACATAATTCCGTCCAAAACATAAGAACACAAACTGTGTCCTGAGGAGAAAGTTCTCTGGCAGTTATATTAGACTGGTATTTACTTACATTTATATTCATTTACTGACATCCATAGGGACCAATGTCTGAACCTTGTACTGAACATACAGACATACACATGGGTAAACTCACCAGGAAGTTGCTTCATTTGTGTTTTAATTCCTTGCAATTTTCAAGATCTTTTCTTTCTGACAGTGAATGGAAACAATCTTGTTTACCTCCAGAGGTCATGGAAACCTTTGAAAACTTTTTTCTAGTAAAATAAAACAATGTATTAGAATGTATATTGCAACTTTGTAATTTGTTTTTATTAAACATTATATTTACTTTTTGAGATGCAGCTGCTTTGTATACTGTATTCAGAGTAACTGTATCTTGTATTGAAACCTGAAAACGTCAGATCAGCGGGACTGACAGGTTCAGTGACAGCAGTATCCACCTGTAATCGATTGCATCTAAGTTATGAACTGTCTGAGACACGAAAGACCTGCTGTCACCAAGGCCGTCAGTCCCGCTGACCTGACGGTTTCAGGTTTCAGCGCAAGATACAGCTTCTATGTACACAGGATACATAGAAGCTGTA
Organism: Rhinoderma darwinii; assembly: GCF_050947455.1. Lineage (NCBI taxonomy): Eukaryota > Metazoa > Chordata > Amphibia > Anura > Rhinodermatidae > Rhinoderma > Rhinoderma darwinii. The sequence continues at coordinate 81,322,920 of NC_134698.1, read as the reverse complement.
TCTCAAAAAGTAAAACATTTTTTTTAAAGTCAAACAAATTATAAAGCTGCACCAAACATTCTAATACATTGTTTTATTTTTTTTTTAAAAACTGTCTTCAATGGTGTACATATCCTTTAACCCTATCCTAATTTTTCTCACAGCCGAGGGTTTGTTACAATTGCATCCTGCCGAGGCAAACCCACAGCCTGGACTCCAGACTGATACTTTTTACCTGCAGTGATACATTGTAGAAAACAGGACAGAAGAGAAATATGTTCATGTGATGTGAGTATCTCACAGAGGATTGTCTGGACTGGATACAATTGTAACAAACTCTCAGCTGTAAATAGCATTATAAATCAGTTTGGTTTTTTTAGCGCAGAATGTTCCAGAAAGTTTACAGTAGAATGAATCTCTTCCACACGCTGCAGAAAAAAAACGCAAAAAGTTGTGAGGAGATTGACTTGCTGTATGAATTTTCAGTCCGCAGCATGTCAATTTATGTTGCAAAAACGCTGCAGAATTTCCGGAGACAGAAAATCCTGATGGAAATCTGCAGTGTTTACACTATGTGTAAATTAAACCTTAGGTCATTAAAGGTTTTCAGCTTCTGGGTGTAAACCAGAATGTTCCCATTCACTAACAGCAAGCAGAGATCTTGATTAAATATTAAATAATGAGGAATTGAAACACGTCTATCAAAAAGTTGCAGAACTCCGCAAGCTTCACTTATATAAAGTGCTTATAATTGTTGCTAAATACAGTATATACATAGACACTATAGGGTCTGCACGTGCAGTATATAGAGTATATAGTGTGTGGTGGGAGGATAAATGTCGGCTGTGGCTGATTATAGTCAGTGCCTGTGAGTATATAGGAGCTGACAGCCATTTGCCTGTTAAGTGGGGATGTGACATGACAATCCTGCTCAAAATGTGACATTTTCGCTGGCACCACTTTCTGTCGCTCCGTGTTTCAGATCATCGCTGCATAGATTACATTTTGTACGTTGCATTTTATGTTAAATAACATCACAATTTGCAAAAAAGTCACCATGCTGTACAGTCCCATCCGTCACCGCTCCAGGTTTACAGCTCACTTAAAGGAGAAGCGAGTATTTTTTGCCTTGTAATAAAAAATAAGAAAAATACAACACAAAACTTTATCCTGTCGCTTATAATATAAGTTATATAAAATAGTAATATTTATCTCCTATATTAATTTTACAGCACAATCGACACAGCACTAGCGCTGTACTGCTTTTTTCTATAATTTTCTACCCTTTTTATACATATAAACCAATAAAAAAAAGATAGATAGATAGATAGATAGATAGATAGATAGATAGATAGATAGATAGATAGATAGATAGATAGATAGATATGAAATAGATAGATAGATAGATAGATAGATAGATAGATAGATAGATAGATAGATAGATAGATAGATATGAGATAGATAGATAGATAGATAGATAGATAGATAGATAGATAGATAGATAGATAGATATGAGATAGATAGATAGATAGATAGATAGATAGATAGATAGATAGATAGATAGATAGATATGAGATAGATAGATAGATAGATAGATAGATAGATAGATAGATAGATAGATAGATAGATAGATAGATAGATAGATAGATAGATGATAGATAGATAGATAGATAGATAGATAGATAGATAGATAGATAGATAGATAGATAGATAGATAGATAGATAGATAGATAGATAGATAGATATGAGATAGATAGATAGATAGATATTAGATAGATAGATAGATAGATATGAGATAGATAGATAGATAGATAGATAGATAGATAGATAGATAGATAGATAGATAGATAGATATGAGATAGATAGATAGATAGATAGATAGATAGATAGATAGATAGATAGATAGATAGATAGATAGATAGATAGATAGATAGATAGATAGATAGATAGATAGATATGAGATAGATAGATAGATAGATATTAGATAGATAGATAGATAGATAGATAGATAGATAGATAGATAGATAGATAGATAGATAGATAGATAGATAGATAGATAGATATGAGATAGATAGATAGATAGATAGATAGATAGATAGATAGATAGATAGATAGATAGATAGATAGATAGATAGATAGATAGATAGATAGATATGAGATGATAGATAGATAGATAGATATGAGATGATAGATAGATAGATAGATAGATAGATAGATAGATAGATAGATAGATAGATAGATATGAGATGATAGATAGATAGATAGATAGATAGATAGATAGATAGATAGATAGATAGATAGATAGATAGATAGATAGATAGATAGATAGATAGATAGATATGAGATAGATAGATAGATAGATAGATAGATAGATAGATAGATAGATAGATAGATAGATAGATAGATAGATAGATAGATAGATAGATAGATAGATAGATAGATAGATATGAGATGATAGATAGATACTCCCAAGGAGTAAGCAGCACTGAACATGAGCTCCTGAGTCTACATCAATATATACCTTGTAATGAGCAAACTGTAAGGCATAACCTGGATAATACAGACTCCATGGAAGACAGGAGGAAGCAGGACTAAAAGTTCTTCATGAAAAATAAGAAATGTAAAGATTTGAAAGAAAAAACAAGAATTTTGCTTAGAGGACAGACTGCAGCAGAGAACATCAAGTCTGACCGAGTCCAGAGAACTGAGCATCCAAAAGGTAAGAACTTCCTGCAACACCAACACAATCCTACTAGAGAGACAACACCAGAGATATAAGGATTTATCTAAAAATGGAAAATCACAACTTAGAACAAGAAATGCAGAATAAAGTAAATGTCCATAAGACGGAGTTTGGGATAGAAGATTCAGACAACAGGGGGTCAGGCACCTTGGAGATCACATACTCCGAAGAGCAGAGGAGCATTCAAGCGAGGAAAGCAGTAAAACATGCCACAATCAGACACAATCCAGAGACACTTTTTGCTGACTTTACCTCTAAAGAAGAAGTCAAGAGGAAAACAAATGTATCATTCTACACTGAGCACCGCTCCGCCTGGCACACAGCCCTGTGCCAGCACTATAAGGACATATCAAAGTGTGGCATCAATAAGGGCCGACAGATCAGAATAAAAGACCCAGGAAATGATGGGAGTATTACTCTTACCATAAGTCTATACAATAACGGCAACGTTCTCATACAAGGCAATGAGGACAAGCTAGAGGAATTCCAAGAAATCTTTCATCATATTAAAGACCAGGCCCAAACTTACAAAGAACAACAAACTCCAGCAACCCAGACCAGAGATGGACATACAGAGACAATCTCCAGCGACACCCCCGCTGCCCCATGTCCCAATGTCCCACACCCCTCACCCGACACCCTCAGAGACTGTTTATCTCAATTAGAAAGAGACTTTGTACAATTCAAAGAAGAACTTCAAAGAAATCTCGGTGACAAAAACACAAATGACCAAGTAATTAAAGAGATAAACAAACTGAAGTGTGAACATGCATCAGCTCTGCAGGAAATACAATGTACACTCCGAGAGCTGCAACAAGAAAATACAAAGCTCAGTTTAGAGATAGAAAATCTAAAACCACAAACACAAAGTCTAGGAGCAAGGGAGAGCGCTGACATAAGGACTGCCAATGACCAGGGCGCTAGTACATCAAATCACCCAAACCCAATAAATATTCCTGAAATTAATGAAAACAAACTAGGAGAAAACAGAGCGATACAAGTGGGTACAAAGCCGACCGCCAACCAATCCTCCAGCACAGAACCACAGCAGCACCACATACCACCACCAAGCAGGACCCAGGACACAAGCATCAGACAAGCCACCCGCAAGTCACAATGTCCTGATACTGTCCTAATAATTGACTCAAATGGCAAATACCTTAATTCACGGCGACTCTTCCCAGGAAAAAGGGTCAGTAAAATTCACTGTGCAACTATCCAACAAGTCACATCAGTCATCAATAACCCACATTTTACCAATCCAAACCATCTCATTATACACACGGGTACAAACAACCTCCAAGACCAGCAACAGCAGATTGCAGAACAACTGACCCAACTAGCAAAGACGGCACAACAAAAGTTCCCTGACAGTAAAATAATTATATCATCCGTGCTCCCAAGAAAAGATGTACCCAACGAGATCACCCAGGCCATCAACACAGAGCTGGCAGCGAACATCAGCTCAATGTCAAACATCAGCCTGGCACAACACCACTCCATAGAGCAGCACCACCTGTATGATGACAAACACCTCAACAAACGAGGGGTCAGCCTTCTGGCCAAAGAACTGAAAGACATTGTGCTGAACAGACCCCCCAGACCTGGACCCCACACCAGCCAAAGCCAAAACATGGAGACATCACTAACAATGAAAAGACCTCAAACTCCACACACCTCACTACACCCAGGAGAAAAACCCCTTTACCCAAGGTCAGACCAACAGAGGCAAAAGCCATGGAGAAAACCCCCTGCCTCACACAGAGACACGCAGAGCAGAGACATGGAGGAAACCCCCTGCCTCACACAGAGACACACAGAGCAGAGACATGGAGGAAACCCCCTGCCTCACACAGAGACACACAGAGCAGAGACATGGAGGAAACCCCCTGCCTCACACAGAGACACGCAGAGCAGAGACATGGAGGAAACCCCCTGCCTCACACAGAGACACGCAGAGCAGAGACATGGAGGAAACACCCTGCCTCACACAGAGACACGCAGAGCAGAGACATGGAGGAAACCCCCTGCCTCACACAGAGACACGCAGAGCAGAGACATGGAGATGCTAAAGACCCTGCTCAGCACTCTATGTAAAAAACTAATGTGACTGTACAACACGAGAACATCTACAACACATCCAACAGTCACATCTCCAGCCCGTCCTACACAGCGCCGCTCATTACAAGGTATATGGACACACAATGACGTCCTTTATAATCAGCAGCTGGAATATTCAAGGCCTCAACGCCTCAGCCTTTGGATGCAAAATTAACGATCCAGACTTCATCCAAAGACTGAAAAATATCGATATACAAATCCTCCTGGAAACATGGACTAGGACAGAGAATGAGTCCCTGGTGCCCACTGGATACAGGGAAATCTCTGTCCCCGCCCTGAAAAATAAACACATCAAGCAGGGTCGGTGTTCAGGAGGAATATTAGTCTGGTACAAGGAGGAGCTCCATGAGCAGATCAAAGCCGTGAAGCGAGGAGACAGCCACATCTGGATAAGAATAGGCAGCTCCATCCTCACCTCTCAGTCTGACATGTATCTCTGCGCAACGTACATCGCACCGCCAGAGTCCCCGTACTCCAACCCAGACAGCTTTGAGATTATACAAAGGGAAGCCGCCCATTTCCAGACCCTGGGCAGCGTTCTCATCTACGGAGACCTCAATGCAAGAACGGGGAGAGATAAAGACTACCTGACCAATGATGGAAACATCTTCATCTTTGGAGCAGAGGCCGACTGTCATAACTCCCTACAGAAAGAGAGAAACAGCTATGACAGCACCGTCAACAAAAGCAGGAAAAAACTACTGAATCTATGTCGAAGCTTAGGACTCCACATACTGAATGGCCGCACCAAGGGAGACTCTTTAGGAAGGTATACACTAAACTCCCATGTAGGCAGCAGTGTAGTAGACTATGCCATCACGGACATGGACCCCGCAAACATTGGCGCACTCATAGTCACTCCACAAACGCACCTGTCAGATCACAACCAATTACTTCTATACATCAAATCCACAACCAAACCATCTGCACAAAAACCACATCAAACCGGCCTCTTCAACCTGCCCCCATCTTATAAATGGTCCAAAACGTCAACTATAAAATATAAAGAGACAATGAACAGACCAGAAGTGCAGGAGATGCTTCACAACCTCTACAACAAGGTGTATGAGACAAGCCCAGGAGGGGTCAATCAGGCCGTAAATGACCTCAATAATATATTCTATACCATGGCAGAGAAGTCTGACCTGAAAAGATGTGACTACAAGAGGCCACAAGAAATACATCCTAACGGTTGGTTTGACCGTGAGTGCAAAGAAGTACGGAAGACCCTAAGATATGCCTCAAATAAGAAGCACCGAGACCCAAACAACACCGGTCTGAAGGAGGCCTACAGCAACATACAGAGGCAATACAAGACCATCCTCCGAAAGAAAAAACAAAGGCACATCTCCACCAAACTTACCCAACTCCAAGATGCCCTCCATGACAACTCGTTCTGGGAATTATGGAAACACATGGGCAAAAATTGCAAGAAAAACAACCTTCATATTCAAAATGGCAACATCTGGCTCCAATATTTCAGGGACCTCTACAAAGATATCCCGAAAGAAGAACAAAGCCAAGAACAAAAACAAATAATATCAAAATTGAAGGCGATGGAGGAAACACTTAAAGATTCTCAAAACCCCCTGGATACACCAATAACACTGCAAGAAGTAACAGAGAGAACCTCAGACATAAGGTGTAAAAAATCCAGCGGCCTAGACAGAATCTCACCAGAAATGATAAAACACAGCCCGCCAGAAATACAGGCCGCAATAGTCAAACTATTTAATATAGTGCTGAGTGCCGGCTACTTCCCGCAAATCTGGAACCAAGGCCTTATAACACCAATCCACAAGAGTGGGGACAGGTACGACCCGGCCAACTACCGAGGGATATGTGTCAGCAGCAACCTGGGGAAACTGTTCAGCAGCATCCTGAATAAGAGAATCCTCAGCTTCCTCACCCAGCACAATGTCCTCCACCAAAGCCAAGCTGGGTTCATGCCAAACCACCGCACCACTGACCACATCTACACCCTGCGCAGCCTCATCAAGAGCCACGTCCACAATACAAAGCATGGGAAGATTTACGCCTGTTTTGTGGACTTTAAGAAGGCCTTTGACTCAGTGTGGCACCCGGGCCTATTCCTGAAACTGCTGGAGAGCGGAATAGGAGGTAAAACCTATGACGTCATCAGAAGCTCCTACACAGAGAACAGATGCAGCGTGAAGGTGAACGGGAGAAGAACGGCTGATTTCCAGCAGAGCCGAGGAGTCAGACAAGGCTGCAGCCTCAGTCCAACGCTCTTCAACATCTACATCAATGAACTGGCCACAGCTCTGGAATCCTCCTCAGCACCAGGTCTCGCCCTCCATGACACCCAGGTGAAATTCCTGCTGTATGCAGATGACCTTCTGTTACTATCACCAACCGAGAAAGGTCTCCAAGACAACCTGCAAATCCTAGAAAAATTCAGCTCCACGTGGGCACTACCCATCAATGCCAAGAAAACCAACATCATGGTGTTCCAGAAGAGAAACTCAAAATCCCCCAGGCACCCGACCTTCACACTAAATAACGCCACAATCACAGCGACCGACAGGTACACTTACCTGGGCCTAGAAATCAACCAATCAGGAAGCTTTAAACAAGCCATAGAGATTCTGAAAGACAAGGCGTGCAAAACCTTCTATGCCATCAGACGAAAACTCTATCATCTCAAACCACCAGTGACGGTCTGGCTGAAAATCTTTGACTCCATCATCTCCCCAATCCTCCTGTATGCCAGTGAAGTCTGGGGTCCGGACACATACCCAGACTGGTCAAGGTGGGATTCCAGCCCAACAGAAATCTTCCACCTAGAATTCTGCAAACACCTTCTCCAAGTCCATCGGAGCACCTCAAATAGTGCCTGTCGGGCAGAACTGGGCAGATTCCCACTACACCTCACAATCCAGAAGAGGGCGCTATCATTCTGGGCCCATCTACACAGCAGCAGGCAAAGTTCCTATCACCATAAAGCCCTGTTACACCAAGGGGTCCCAGGTAAACCAGGCCCCCCAGAACATCTCACCCTGACCCGGCCTGAAGAAAATGTCACCCAGCGCGGCCTCACAAAAGCCGAAATCAAGAAGACAATAAACAAAGGCCAAGAGGAATATATCAGTGACTGGAGAAACGACATAAAGACATCCCAGAAACTGACAATATACCGGAGTCTACAGCGGGAATATAAACTGGCGCCATATCTGGAGAAACTGCCAAACCCCAGAGACAGACAGATCCTGAGCCGCTACAGACTGAGCGCCCACAACCTGCTCATCGAATCCGGGCGCCACAGACAGACCTACAAGCCCAGGGAGAGCCGACTGTGCCAACAGTGCGACCAGGAGGCCGTGGAGGATGAGGCCCACTTCCTGCTACACTGCTCCAAATACTCAGCAGTGAGGGACACTCACTTCAGGAGACTCTCTGATCTCTTACCGGACTTCAGCTCCATGGAAGAGCAAGAGAAACTCTACATCCTGCTGGGTGAAGAGGAAACCACAGTGGGCACAGCGGCACAATATGTCACTGCATGCCATAAACTGAGAGAGACATGATATGCCATGGACTTGTATAACCCCAACCCTAGATATGTCCCTATCCCCCAATCCCTCAGTCCCTATCCCTCATTCCCTTACTTCTTACTTGCTTTGGCAATGCTAATATGTATTTGGTCCTGCCAATAAAGCTTCTTTGAATTGAATTGAATTGAATTGAATTGATAGATAGATAGATAGATAGATAGATAGATAGATAGATATGAGATAGATAGATAGATATGAGATAGATAGATAGATATGAGATAGATAGATAGATAGATAGATAGATAGATAGATAGATAGATAGATAGATAGATAGATAGATAGATAGATAGATAGATAGATATGAGATGATAGATAGATAGATAGATAGATAGATAGATAGATAGATAGATAGATAGATAGATATGAGATAGATAGATAGATAGATAGATAGATAGATAGATAGATAGATAGATAGATAGATAGATAGATAGATAGATAGATAGATATGAGATAGATAGATAGATAGATATTAGATAGATAGATAGATAGATATGAGATAGATAGATAGATAGATATTAGATAGATAGATAGATAGATAGATAGATAGATAGATAGATAGATAGATAGATAGATAGATAGATAGATAGATAGATATGAGATAGATAGATAGATATTAGATAGATAGATAGATAGATATGAGATAGATAGATAGATAGATAGATAGATATGAGATAGATAGATAGATAGATAGATAGATAGATATGAGATGATAGATAGATAGATAGATAGATAGATAGATAGATAGATAGATAGATAGATAGATAGATAGATAGATAGATAGATAGATAGATAGATAGATAGATAGATATGAGATGATAGATAGATAGATAGATAGATAGATAGATAGATAGATAGATAGATAGATAGATAGATAGATAGATAGATAGATAGATAGATAGATAGATATGAGATAGATAGATAGATAGATAGATAGATAGATAGATAGATAGATAGATAGATAGATCTCTTACCGGACTTCAGCTCCATGGAAGAGGAAGAGAAACTCTACATCCTGCTGGGTGAAGAGGAAACCACAGTGGGCACAGCGGCACAATATGTCACTGCATGCCATAAACTGAGAGAGACATGATATGCCATGGACTCGTATAACCCCGACCCTAGATGTGTCCCTATCCCCAAGCCCTCAGTCCCTATCCCTCATTCCCTTACTTCTTACTTGCTTTGGCAATGCTAATATGTATTTGGTCCTGCCAATAAAGCTTCTTTGAATTGAATTGAATTGAATTGAATTGAATTGATAGATAGATAGATAGATAGATAGATAGATAGATAGATAGATAGATAGATAGATAGATAGATAGATATGAGATAGATAGATAGATAGATAGATAGATAGATAGATAGATAGATAGATAGATAGATAGATAGATAGATAGATGATAGATAGATAGATAGATAGATAGATAGATAGATAGATAGATAGATAGATAGATAGATAGATAGATAGATAGATAGAGAGATAGAGAGAGAGATAGATAGATAGATAGATATGAGATAGATGATAGATAGATAGATAGATAGATAGATAGATAGATAGATAGATAGATAGATAGATAGATAGATAGATAGATAGATAGATAGATAGACAGACAGATAGATAGATAGATAGATAGATAGATAGATAGATAGATAGATAGATATGAGATAGATAGATAGATAGATAGATAGATAGATAGATAGATAGATAGATAGATAGATAGATAGATAGATAGATAGATAGATAGATAGATAGATAGATATGAGATAGATAGATAGATATTAGATAGATAGATAGATAGTGTGAAGGATGATTTATTTGCTTATATTCTCTGTATGAAATTACATTGTGAATTATCAAGCAGGAGGCCGAATTACTAAGATATGTATTATGTGAAAGTGATGATAATGTTTAAATGATTTAGTTTCGTGCAGCAGCCATCTTGTCTGGAGTTCCCATCTTGGTTTTATTGTAGTGAATAGAAAAGTCATTGTTCCTTTAATACAAGTAATGTTGATTTCGTATGTTTTATCTTTGACCTTGGTTCCCATGCGAAGATGGACAGGGAGTGAGATGGGAGTGAGATGGGGGGATGGCAAGTATGCGTGAGGGAAGGTCTCCCCCCATCTCCACGAGGACATTCTGTCCAAAAGAGAGATAAGAAACCTGTAAACATAATGTGTGGAGAATTATAATGATGTATTTTATTGTATGCTTTTTACTGAATAACAAATATTGTTACATTGTCTCTGATTGGTTTACCTCAAGCCTACACCCCTTCTGAATTTCAGTTTAACAGTTTGAGTTTGGTAATAAATCCTTCAGATGAGAATTTTGAACATTTCAGCGTGTCTGTGTGTTTTCTTCTCGTCTCTCGATATATATCGGTGAAATATCCTAATTAGGATTCTGACTAATGGAGTCTGGCCTTGAGAGTCTGTTGGGACTCGTATAAATTTCAGTCTAATATATTTTGAGCGATGCATTTCCACGACAGTAATGGTGCCGATAAAACCCAGGAAGATTGCACGTCTGATAAGCTGTCACTGGAGAGGTCTGGCTTTGCATCTGTGAATTACAAAAACCGCGGTAGGTAAGGAGCTTATTCTTACACCATTCACACATGTATTGCGTAAGCCTTGGAATCCAGCTGTCAGAACGTCACTTCTATGGACGAGACTCCTTAGTCAGTGGGTTGAAAGATGGATCCAAAAAGGTATGTTGAAGCTTTTTGTGTGATGAAGGATTGCAGGTGTGTACGTGATCTTAAACTGTTGATATGAAAGACATGAGAGAATTTTTGCCAGCAAATACATAGTTAACCAGGAAAAATTGTGAGAAGCCTTTGGAATGCAGTGACGTAGCGCATGGCAGAGAGAAGTCGTAACTCACATGTGAAGTATTTGAAATGCAAAGAGTTGTTTTGGACTGTGAGGAAAAAACAAAACTTCTGCTTGCTGCTTTGTTGTAGCGTTATTTGTTATTTAGTTGTGTAAAATTGTTGAGGATTAATAGTTGTTCTGTTACCCGTTTGTCTGGGATTATAGTTGGGAGGTATTGACTGGTATTGGCTCAGACCCATAGAAAGTTGGATAGTTATGAGTAATATCATGTAGTACCACAGGGGCTTCAATGGTTAAGTCCTGATAATGTAGAATCCAGTGCAAGGAGAAGCAATTGTGTCTATATTGAATTTGCACTCAATACCATTACCCAGTGCAATAGGGAAAACTTTGAATACTGTATTAGAAAATCATTTATATTTTCCTAACGCATTGCCAGCCAGTGATATTGTGTGTAAGGGTCCATAAACCAGTTGTATGCATTGCCAGACTGGCATAAGGTGGGAATCAGTACAGACTGATTTCTAGCACATGTGATAATCCGGCATATACACTTTGATGTAAAATAACATCCAAGTAATTAAGTCTGTAGTAGTATAACATCAGACCGCTGGATTGAATACCGTTGTAATATAACATCCTGTATTCATTGAATGACCCTGACACTTATCCCAGGTGCCACCTGTGTCGTAGTAGTAATTACAGTGAAGAACATTGGTATTGGATCAGACCCATAGCCCGTAAAGAAATTATCACCAACATACATAACAGCCCCCTAAACTACAACCCACAAAGTGAACGGCTGAGCGGGGAGGATAATATATATATGTTACCAAATATAATTTGCATGTGAAACCATTGCAAAGTGCTAGAGGAAATAGTTTGGGATATATGTTACATCATGGGCTCTATGAACTGAAAGACACACCCCGGCAGCAAGTGTTCTGCATAAGTGAAGTGACCAACTCCTGCTTGAATCAATGGAGTTTCATGAATGTCGATTGTGTTGAAGAATTTGCTCTTGTAATTGTTGATTGGCAGCATTTTGTCTGTTCTTGATGTTCAATCCAGTGAGGGATCAGAGGATCCTACTGCTAGAATGTCTGGAGGAACGACTTGTGATATCGTATTGGTAAGACAGTCTAGGAGATAGACTGGTCTGAGATATCTGTCGGCAAACGTGGCCTGTTTGCCTGGAGGTGGGGGATTTACCGGAAATCACCCTACTGCTCTCCGACCATGGGGTCAGGAGGAAGTTGGACAAAGATGCTTTGGGGCACTGGTCCCGGCCAACATTAGAATGAGCAAAAGGAGCTGGGGCTTTAATTATAAAGTATGTGAAGGCAAAATAACACACTGTAAAAAATTGTTGAAAAGGCTGGCAGCCGTAAGAAGGATGTTTGCATGTGAGAAAGAACAATTTAAATACAGGTGTAAATTTTCATTGGAAGAGTGAAGAAAATGGAGCAGCCAGGTACATTGCAGTGACTAACGTGGGTCAGAACCGGGGGAGTGCAATGTGAACATGTGTGATGTGATGAAACATCTGTGTGATGTGTGTAATGTAACATGTGTGATGTGATGATACATCTGTGTGATGTGTGTAATGTAACATGTCTGAAGTTTGAAACTAATGGCCACAATAAAAGCAGAACTATATTGTATGTTTCCTATTTTTAACAGCAGTAATGTCTAAAAATGTTAGTGTTTTGTGTATGGGGTTAAAATCAGTTCTACGTGTTTTATTTTCGCGCAGCGCAGTCGTCTGTAACTACACCAAGCGAGAAAAATATTACAGCCGGCTGGATCTGTTTGTAGAAAGATAAAAGCTACACTGCAGATTAATGTGTTATAATGTGATAAGATTTATTGTTGGAATGTTTTAATGTTAATTCAAATGTATTAAACTACAGATATTGTGAGACACGGGGTCTTGAACATGTATGTGCCCCCTCTGTTCCTTATTCTTATGTACAGCTTATTGGTTTGCAGTAATTAATATTACCAGATATATTATTTTCTGTGTTATTGAATAACTAATTACAATTGTCTTGTTTTTTGTTTTCACACATGAGGCACGTGCTATGGTGCTGCCTAAATGTTATTTTTTTAAAATGTGAGATGTTTTACAGGTAAATGGTTGCAGGTCATTTTAAAGATAAAATGTATTTTTGTCAGGAGAAAGTAATCTTTTTTGTTCCAGGCTGTTGTGTATTACAGGGGGTTAAACTAGTGCTCCCCCGATAGAGTGCCTAATCTCATTATGTTGATATGTAGTTTTGAACCCTGCTACATTACTTTCGCAGAGTCCAAATAGGAGGGAATGTTGAAGGGACTGATCTGTTCTCCTTTTTACAGGCAATTTTATGACCCCTTCACAGCCAGAGGGAGCTATGCCAAGCACTGCCCTATCCCAGTGGCTGAGAAAGGGTTGAAGATTTCCCAATGGTGAAGGGACTGATCAGATAGTTTTGTTTTGTGTTTTATTTTGTTTTGAATTAATGAATTTGGTTCTAGGAGATCTACAAAATGTGTATGAGTTTCAAGGAGTAACCCAGATTAAATGTGTATGACAGTAACTTATATTTTGAGGTTTTTCTGTGTAGATGGTTCCAGATCCCCCTCCAGCCAATTTACACAGGAGGTGAGGTGACGTCACTCACAGATGAGTCTTTACAGATTTAGATGGGGAGAAGGCAAAACAAAAAAAAAAATTGTTTGAATATTGTTTCTTTTATGCCAGATTTCAGTAACATATTTTGTTTGTTTTTGTATTAATCAGGTATTTACAGGACCTGGTGGGTGGAATTTACAAGTGTTCTGGATCATCAGATAAATGTGGAACAATAAAACTCCACCCTTTTGAAATGTTCTATCTATATGTGACATGGGTTTCCAATGTAAATTTGTAATGTAGACATACTTTATCATATACAGCATGTGTAGAACAGGATACGAGGCACCAGGTAAATTACCCAGAAACCACTCTCACCTTCTTGTTCATCTCAAGGAGCGGAGCTGGAGGTGCTCGCTGAGGCTGTAACCTGGCAGAAGGTAAGACGGCCGACATATACACTGACTCTAGGTACGCTTTTGGCATCGCCCACAATTATGGGCCCATTGGTAGTAGGAACTTTATTGGATCATTGGGTAAGCCATTTGAGAGAGCAAGAGAAAACAGAACTGACAACAAGGGTATATGCAGCCAGGTGTCAGTAAATTGGCTTGTCCCTGGATACAATAATGCCACCACTAGGTTTGTAGCAGCCGGCATGATGTGCGCACGGCATGACATAGGTAAAACAGCAAAGGTACCTGTGAAAAGTGCAGCCCGGCCAGATTACCCGTCCCAGCGACTGCAGAACATACAACTACCCGAGGTAGAAGTGTATGACAATGTGCTCATGTGTGTAGACCTGTTCTCAGGGGGGCCTGAAGCCCGGCCTGTATTTTCCCCACTGCAGACGTTGTGTGCAAGTGACAGGGGAACAATGTTATTCCAAGTATTGACCTGATGTTTGTACAATAATAAGGTATCAGCAGTTCTCCAGATGTTATCCCAAAGTTAGTTTGTTTAGTAATTGTATTTAAGAAGGGCTGTGGGAATATTAAATACTGAAGTTAAGTTTTATGTAAAGTTCTGGACCAGCTTTAGCATTGGACTATTAGAGTCATGCGTCAGATAAAAAGTACAGAAGTGGAATATTCCCATTTGAAAATATTTTTAGTTATTTGTTTTTTGTCGTTGTTATTGTGAAAGGAAAATTCTGTGCAGTGTTCGTGTGTGTGTGTGTATATATATATATATAAAGAAGAAAAATGAGTTTGCATGTATCATCTCTAGTTATTGCTCAATGTGAACGTTTGATGTAAAGATGTTATTTGTTAATGTTTTTCTTCAAATTAATTATTTGATTAAGATCAATTAATGTCTATACAATGAAAAAGCTTGTTCTCCATAGGACGAGTCCAACTGGGAGCGGAAGGCGTGAGAACCAGATTCTAACAGAATGTGGACGGATAAGGGAACGTGAACCGGTAAGACCCAAGGCACTCTTGATGGCTTTTGCATTGATGGTGTATGACCTCACATATGCCCCAAGACTGCAAGGATCGATTTGGTAAGATCTAATTGGTATGTCCCAGGCTTTACAGCTGTTGCTGCTAAATTCTGTTAGAGCTGTTTGATTTGCCTACAGAACAGTCCTGGTAGACCGGTGCCAACCTTATCATACCCGCCTCCCACGAAGAGAACAGACCTTGAGAGGCCTCCCCATGCAATACAAATTAGAGTAAGGAAAATTGGTTTGTGACATTTGTCAGATAAACATGTGGAATCTGTGTATATTTTGGTGAGCTGGAAATGTTCCAGGCAATCAGCTCAGATCAACGTACAAATCCTGCTGGAAAGCGTGACACCAAGTGCATATGAAATGTACCCAATAATTACACATCTTCTAGGTGCCCTGTCCATTGGAACAGAGAAGTTTTTCTTATATAAAAGGTGTTTGTTTGTTTGATTTAGTTTAAGGGCCTGACATTGTTATTGTATGTACTTAGAACAACTTTTATAGTACGTAGATGTTATCACCAGATTAGTAACAATTGACAAGGGTTGGGGTTCCCCAGAAAGTGCCAGTAAACATGAACTAAAAGATTTTTGATACGATGAACTCCATTACTGAGGTGCGGCAGGCGCAGCCGGAGCCAGTACAACGCGTTTGTCATGAACTGACGGCAGTGTCACAATTCCAAGCAGCCGCCCAGACAAGATAAGAAGACAGATGAGCGGAGGGTTTGTGGGGTCACAATAACACCCCACTAATCCGCCTACGTGGGATCTCACACCAGGCTCACAGCATGAGGTGTTGTGTATAGCCCGGTGACGTAAACTAAAAGAGACGGTGTCTGACAGATGAAAAAGACCAAATCAAGTCCTGATGACATCAGCAAAGATCAAAGTAAGGACCAAAGACCTGAGTGAATCCATCAGCAGTATCAAGTGTTCTAATCAGAAGACAGGAGAAGAAGAGGACGATGATGTACATGACTTGTCAATACACTGGTGCGACCCCATACCCTAACCGGACATTGGTGATGGCATCATATTAGTTGTGGCCCTATTGATATATTGTTTGAGTTTCATAATCATAATATATAATTTCTGTAATTTAATATGAGAAAAAGGGAGGTTTGTGAAGGATGATTTATTTGCTTATATTCTCTGTATGAAATTACATTGTGAATTATCAAGCAGGAGGCCGAATTACTAAGATATGTATTATGTGAAAGTGATGATAATGTTTAAATGATTTAGTTTCGTGCAGCAGCCATCTTGTCTGGAGTTCCCATCTTGGTTTTATTGTAGTGAATAGAAAAGTCATTGTTCCTTTAATACAAGTAATGTTGATTTCGTATGTTTTATCTTTGACCTTGGTTCCCATGCGAAGATGGACAGGGAGTGAGATGGGAGTGAGATGGGGGGATGGCAAGTATGCGTGAGGGAAGGTCTCCCCCCATCTCCACGAGGACATTCTGTCCAAAAGAGAGATAAGAAACCTGTAAACATAATGTGTGGAGAATTATAATGATGTATTTTATTGTATGCTTTTTACTGAATAACAAATATTGTTACATTGTCTCTGATTGGTTTACCTCAAGCCTACACCCCTTCTGAATTTCAGTTTAACAGTTTGAGTTTGGTAATAAATCCTTCAGATGAGAATTTTGAACATTTCAGCGTGTCTGTGTGTTTTCTTCTCGTCTCTCGATATATATCGGTGAAATATCCTAATTAGGATTCTGACTAATGGAGTCTGGCCTTGAGAGTCTGTTGGGACTCGTATAAATTTCAGTCTAATATATTTTGAGCGATGCATTTCCACGACAATAGATAGATAGATAGATATTAGATAGATAGATAGATAGATAGATAGATAGATAGATAGATAGATAGATAGATAGATAGATAGATAGATAGATAGATAGATAGATAGATATGAGATAGATAGATAGATAGATAGATAGATAGATAGATAGATAGATAGATAGATAGATAGATAGATAGATAGATAGATGATAGATAGATAGATAGATAGATAGATAGATAGATAGATAGAGAGAGAGAGAGATAGATAGATATGAGATAGATAGATAGATAGATAGATAGATAGATAGATAGATAGATAGATAGATAGATAGATAGATAGATAGACAGACAGACAGACAGACAGACAGATAGATAGATAGATAGATAGATATGAGATAGATAGATAGATAGATAGATAGATAGATAGATAGATAGATAGATAGATATTAGATAGATAGATAGATAGATAGATAGATAGATAGATAGATAGATATGAGATAGATAGATAGATAGATAGATAGATAGATAGATAGATAGATAGATAGATAGATAGATAGATAGATAGATATGAGATAGATAGATAGATAGATAGATAGATAGATAGATAGATAGATAGATAGATAGAGAGAGAGAGAGAGAGAGAGATAGATAGATAGATAGATAGATATTAGATAGATAGATAGATAGATAGATTCACTCAATTTTATGAGTTTTTCTCGGTTTCTTTGCCTCATTTCATGGAGTTTCGTGAGTAGAAACATTATTTTGTCAACAGCATTTATGGACGAGAACTAATTAAATTTCTAAAAAAGAACATTGAACTTTAATGACTTTAACTTTTCACACACTCGGGTTCAGGATGTAAAGTTCTGGACAAGACGTAGAAACCGTGAATTAAATGTGAGAAAACAAGTACTAGAATTCTAATTAGGTCTTCAACTGATCAGAGCAGCACAGAGTACTTCAGGAAATAAGTGTGCAGTGCGGTAAGGAGGGGAATGGAGGCTTGTGGGAGTTCATAGACTGAGAGTTACATAATCGATGAAGCAGGATCCCCAGCAGCACAAAGTATTTCAGGAGAGGAATGTGCTAATCTTGTGGGAGATCACAGACTGAAAGCTGCATAATGGAAAAATTAGGATTTCCAGCAGCACAAAGTATTTCAGGAGTGTAATGTGCTGATCTTGCGGGAGGTCACATACTGAGAGTTAAAAGGTGGAAGGAGCAAGGTCCCTCAACAGCACAGAGTATTTCAGGAGATACATTTGACGATCTTGTGGGAGATCACAGACTGAAAGATGCATGAAGGAAGAAGCAAAATTCCCAGCAGCACAGAGTATTTAAATAGATGGGTTCACTGATCCTAAGAAGGGCAATGCCATGTCCAAAGTCATGCTGTTAGTTGCCACCTTCGATCATTAGGTTGTGTTTCCGTCTTTGCTTCTGAATTTGCTATATATTATTCTGTTATGATTTGTGAAGTCGCCCGCCGTTTCCGTGACGGCGTTTGAGGCTCCTGTGTCTCAGATATTGAATGCAGCCACCATGACTTTCTGCTTCCTGCCGCCCTTAGAACATAACAAATCTAAAAGGAGAATTTTTCAACCGACCCACAGGACTAAAGTGCAGGAGCTGAGATGCCTGAGAAAAAGCGTGCGCAGCATGTGAGACGCATGGCGCTGTCCGCAGGGAATCCTCTGCTCATCTCAATTATTAGTCACTGAGGCTTAAAACAGGAAACACTTCTCCCAGATCACAATACAGGCAGCTAAACGTGAGCTATTGATCATAGAGCGCACGGGTCTGTATGTATAAACCATCAAGATTCTTTACTGTAAGAGCAGTAAAACAATGGAACTCACTGCCACCAGCATTACTGATGGTTAAAGCATATGTGCACCTCTGAACTCTGAAAAGTTTACATATCGATATAATCTACATCCTCTGATCCTGAGTTACAGTCTGTATTACAGCCAAAAGCCGCAGTCACAATTCTACTGGTTGTTATTGGAAACTGTCAACAAGGTTGTCGTCAGACCCTCCCCTAACAGCTTATGCCCTGTTCACATCACGTTTCGTCTTTCCGTTTATCTGTCCCGTTCATCTGGTCCGTTCCGCTAGGTTTCAGTTTTTCTGACGGGAACAATAGTACACCACGCTATTGATCCAGTCATAAAAACGGAAACCTAGCGGAACGGACGCCAACTGAGATCAAGTGAACGAAAAAAAATACCATTGCAATCAATGGTATTGCAAACGGAAACGTGATGTGAACAGGGCCTTAACTGAGCTGCTATAACGCAGATTACTATACAGCGCCTGGCGTAGACTTATCCACAATTCTCTTTCTGCCACATTTGTTTGCTACAATGTATCAGTCTGGAGTCTCTCCATGTAAACAAGACTGTTCCCATTCACCTGCGGCAGAAATCCTGAATGGGGGAGAGAAAAAAATCCAAAGTATATTAGAAAGCTGCAGAACTTTTCATTACACCCCCCCCCCCTCCATCCACGGCTTGCCACCCCCAATACCTAGCTCTAAGCTTAACTAAAACTAAGCCCAACATGGTTCCTCCATCTCGCCACCAATAACATCACATGCACAGGGGCGAAGATACCACATGTGCAACACAGGGGCCCAGCCGGCTAGGGGACCCACTGCCAATTAAAATATTAATAGTGCCCCCTACTGTCCATTAGATTGCATGGAAGGCACATTACTAATGACTCATCCACAGCTCCCAATTACTAGTCCTGAAGGAGATGCTCTGCAATGTTCACCCCTCTCACAAATAAGTAGTTGTAAATATAGGGGCGCAGTGTTATCTGTGTCCAATGGGGGATTTCTATATAAAAGTAATATACATTATAAAAGAAATGTTACTGTATAACGCTGTATGAGAAGCGGACATACGCAGCAAAGGGCAAGAGCACCTCTTATCATAGAGCACCCCCTTATCATAGAGCACCCCCTTATCATAGAGCACCCCCTTATCATAGATCATCCTCTTATCATAGAGCACCCCCTTATCATAGATCATCCCCTTATCATAGATCACCCCCTTATCATAGATCATCTCCTTATCATAGATCATCCCCTTATCATAGATCATCCCCTTATCATAGATCATCCCCTTATCATAGAGTATCCCCCTTATCATAGATCATCCCCTTATCATAGAGCACCCCCTTATCATAGATCATCCCCTTATCATAGATCATCCCCCTTATCATAGATCATCCCCTTATCATAGATCATCCTCCTTATCATAGATCATCCCCCTTATCATAGATCATCCCCTTATCATAGATCATCCCCTTATCATAGATCACCCCCTTATCATAGATCATCCCCTTATCATAGAGTATCCCCCTTATCATTGAGAATTCTCCTTATCATAGATCATCCCCTTATCATAGATCATCCCCTTATCATAGATCATCCCCTTATCATAGATCATCCTCCTTATCATAGATCATCCCCTTATCATAGATCATCCTCCTTATCATAGAGAATCCCCCTTATCATAGATCATCCCCTTATCATAGAGCACCCCCTTATCATAGATCATCCCCTTATCATAGAGTATCCCCCTTATCATTGAGAATTCTCCTTATCATAGATCATCCCCTTATCATAGATCATCCTCCTTATCATAGATCATCCCCTTATCATAGATCATCCCCTTATCATAGAGTATCCCCCTTATCATAGATCATCCCCTTATCATATATCATCCCCTTATCATAGAGAATTCTCCTTATCATAGATCATCCCCTTATCATAGAGAATTCTCCTTATCATAGAGCACCCCCTTATCATAGAGAATCCCCCTTATCATAGATCACCCCCTTATCATAGAGAATCCCCCTTATCATAGATCACCCCCTTATCATAGAGAATCCCCCTTATCATAGATCATCCCCTTATCATAGATCATCCCCTTATCATAGAGTATCCCCCTTATCATAGATCATCCCCTTATCATAGATCATCCCCTTATCATAGATCATCCCCTTATCATAGATCATCCCCTTATCATAGAAAATCCCCTTATCATAGAGCACCCCCTTATCATAGAATGTCCCCTTATCATAGATCATCCCCTTATCATAGATCATCCCCTTATCATAGATCATCCCCTTATCATAGATCATCCCTTTATCAAGAGCACCCCCTTATCATAGAATGTCCCCTTATCATAAATCATCCCCTTATCATAGAGCACCCCCTTATCATAGAGAATCCCCCTTATCATAGAATGTCCCCTTATCATAAATCATCCCCTTATCATAGATAACCCCCTTATCATAGATCATCCCCTTATCATAGAGCACCCCCTTATCATAGAGAATCCCCTTATCATAGATCATCCCCTTATCATAGATCATGCTCATTATCATAGAAAATCCCCTTATCATAGAGCACCCCCTTATCATAGATCATCCCCTTATCATAGAGTATTCCCCTTATCATAGAATATCCCCTTATCATAGATCATCCCCTTATCATAGATCATCCTCCTTATCATAGAGAATCCCCCTTATCATAGATCATCCCCTTATCATAGAGCACCCCCTTATCATAGATCATCCCCTTATCAAGAGCACCCCCTTATCATAGAATGTCCCCTTATTATAGAGCACCCCCCTTATCATAGATCATCCCCTTATCATAGATTATCCCCTTATCATAGAGAATCCCCCATATCATAGAGCACCCCCTTATCATAGAGAATCCCCCTTAACATAGATCATCCCCTTATCATAGATCATCCCCTTATCATAGATCATCCCCTTATCATAGAGTATCCCCCTTATCATAGAGCACCCCCTTATCATTGAGAATTCTCCTTATCATAGAGAATCCCCCTTATCATAGAGTATCCCCATTATCATAGATCATCCCCTTATCATAGAGCACCCCCTTATCATAGAGAACCCCCTTATCATAGAGAATCCCCCTTATCATAGAGAATCCCCCTTATCATAGACCATCCCCTTATCATAGAGTATCCCCCTTATCATAGACCATCCCCTTATCATAGAGAATCCCCCTTATCATATATCACCCCCTTATCATAGATCATCCCCTTATCATAGAGTATTACCTTATCATAGATCATCCCCTTATCATAGATCATCCCCTTATCATAGATCATCCCCTTATCATAGAGAATCCCCCTTATCATAGATCATCCCCTTATCATAGATCATCCCCTTATCATAGAGTATTACCTTATCATAGATCATCCCCTTATCATAGATCATCCCCTTATCATAGAGAATCCCCTTATCATAGATCATCCCCTTATCATAGAGTATCCCCCTTATCATAGAGTATCCCCTTATCATAGAGCACCCCCTTATCATAGATCATCCCCCTTATCATAGATCATCCCCTTATCATAGAGTATCCCCCTTATCATAGATCATCCTCCTTATCATAGATCATCCCCTTATCATAGAGAATCCCCCTTATCATACATCATCCTCCTTATGATAGATCATCCCCCTTATCATAGAGCACCCCCTTATCATTGAGAATTCTCCTTATCATAGATCACCCCCTTATCATAGAGTATCCCCTTTATCATAGATCATCCCCTTATAATAGATCATCCCCCTTATCATAGAGAATCCCCCTTATCATAGACCATCCCCTTATCATAGACCATCCCCTTATCATAGATTATCCCCCTTATCATAGATCATCCCCTTATCTTAGAGAATCCCCTTATCATAGAGCATCCCCTTATCATAGATCATCCCCTTATCATAGATCATCCCCTTTATCATAGATCATCTCCTTATCATAGAGCACCCCCTTATCATAGATCATCCCCTTATCATAGAGCACCCCCTTATCATAGATCATCCCCTTATCATAGATCATCCCCTTATCATAGATCATCCCCTTATCATAGAGCACCCCCTTATCATAGAGCACCCCCTTATCATAGATCATCCCCTTATCATAGATCATCCCCCTTATCATAGAGAATCCCCCTTATCATAGATCATCCCCCTTATCATAGAGAATCCCCCTTATCATAGACCATCCCCTTATCATAGAGTATCCCCCTTATCATATATCACCCCCTTATCATAGATCATCCCCTTATCATAGAGTATCCCCCTTATCATAGAGTATCCCCCTTATCATAACCATCCCCTTATCATAGAGTATCCCCCTTATCATAGAGCACCCCCTTATCATAGATCATCCCCCTTATCATAGAGAATCCCCCTTATCATAGATCATCCTCCTTATCATAGATCATCCTCCTTATCATAGATCATCCCCTTATCATAGAGAATCCCCCTTATCATAGGGCACCCCCTTATCATAGATCATCCCCTTATCATAGAGTATCCCCCTTATCATTGAGAATTCTCCTTATCATAGATCATCCCCTTATCATAGAGTATCCCCCTTATCATAGAGTATCCCCCTTATCATATATCATCCCCTTATCATAGAGAATCCTCCTTATCATAGAGAATCCCCCTTATCATAGATCATCCCCTTATCATAGATCATCCTCCTTATCATAGACCATCCCCTTATCATAGAGAATCCCCCTTATCATAGAGCACCCCCTTATCATAGAGAATCCCCTTATCATAGATCATCCCCTTATCATAGATCATCCCTTTATCATAGATCATCCCCTTATCATAGATCATCCCCTTATCATAGAGCACCCCCTTATCATAGATCATCCCCATATCATAGATCATCCCCTTATCATAGATCATCCCCTTATCATAGATCATCCCCTTATCATAGATCATCCCCCTTATCATAGATCATCCTCTTATCATAGAGCACCCCCTTATCATAGATCATCCCCTTATCATAGAGAATCCCCCTTATCATAGATCATCCCCTTATCATAGATCATCCCCTTATCATAGATCATCCTCCTTATCGTAGAGAATTCTCCTTATCATAGAGTATCCCCCTTATCATAGATCATCCCCTTATCATAGATCATCCCCTTATCATAGATCATCCCCTTATCATAGAGCACCCCCTTATCATAGAGAATTCTCCTTATCATAGAGCACCCCCTTATCATAGATCATCCCCTTATCATAGAGAATCCCCCTTATCATAGAGCACCCCCTTATCATAGATCATCCCCTTATCATAGAGAATCCCCCTTATCATAGATCATCCCCTTATCATAGATCATCCCCTTATCATAGATCATCCTCCTTATCGTAGAGTATCCCCCTTATCATAGATCATCCCCCTTATCATAGACCATCCCCTTATCATAGATCATCCCCTTATCATAGAGCACCCCCTTATCATAGAGAATTCTCCTTATCATAGAGCACCCCCTTATCATAGATCATCCCCTTATCATAGAGAATCCCCCTTATCATAGAGCACCCCCTTATCATAGATCATCCCCTTATCATAGAGTATCCCCCTTATCATAGATCATCCCCTTATCATAGATCATCCCCTTATCATAGATCATCCCCTTATCATAGAGTATCCCCCTTATCATAGATCATCCCCTTATCATAGAGCACCCCCTTATCATAGATCATCCCCTTATCATAGAGCACCCCCTTATCATAGATCATCCCCTTATCATAGATCATCCTCCTTATCATAGATCATCCCCTTATCATAGAGTATCCCCCTTATCATAGATCATCCCCTTATCATAGAGTATCCCCCTTATCATAGAGAATCCCCCTTATCATAGATCATCCTCTTATCATAGAGTATCCCCCTTATCATAGATCATCCCCCTTATCATAGATCATCCCCTTATCATAGAGTATCCCCCTTATCATAGATCATCCCCCTTATCATAGAGCACCCCCTTATCATAGATCATCCCCTTATCATAGAGCACCCCCTTATCATAGATCATCCCCCTTATCATAGATCATCCCCTTATCATAGATCATCCCCTTATCATAGAGAATCCCCCTTATCATAGAGCACCCCCTTATCATAGATCATCCCCTTATCATAGAGTATCCCCCTTATCATAGATCATCCCCTTATCATAGATCATCCCCTTATCATAGATCATCCCCTTATCATAGATCATCCCCTTATCATAGATCATCCCCTTATCATAGAGTATCCCCCTTATCATAGATCATCCCCTTATCATAGATCATCCCCTTATCATAGAGCACCCCCTTATCATAGATCATCCCCTTATCATAGATCATCCTCCTTATCATAGATCATCCCCTTATCATAGATCATCCCCCTTATCATAGATCATCCTCCTTATCATAGAGAATTCTCCTTATCATAGGGCACCCCCTTATCATAGATCATCCCCTTATCATAGAGTATCCCCTTATCATAGATCATCCCCTTATCATAGAGCACCCCCTTATCATAGATCATCCCCTTATCATAGATCATCCCCTTATCATAGATCATCCCCTTATCATAGATCATCTCCTTATCATAGATTATCCCCTTATCATAGAGAATCCTCCTTATCATAGATCATCCCCTTATCATAGATCATCCTCCTTATCATAGATCATCCCCATATCATAGATCATCCCCTTATCATAGAGAATCCCCCTTATCATAGATCATCCTCCTTATCATAGATCATCCCCCTTATCATAGAGAATCCCCTTATCATAGAGAATTCCCTTATCATAGAGCACCCCCTTATCATAGATCATCCCCTTATCATAGAGTATCCCCCTTATCATAGATCATCCCCTTATCATAGATCATCCCCTTATCATAGAGTATCCCCTTATCATAGATCATCCCCTTATCATAGAGTATCCCCCTTATCATAGATCATCCTCCTTATCATAGAGAATTCTCCTTATCATAGAGCACCCCCTTATCATAGAGAATCCCCCTTATCATAGATCACCCCCTTATCATAGAGAATCCCCCTTATCATAGATCACCCCCTTATCATAGAGAATCCCCCTTATCATAGATCATCCCCTTATCATAGATCATCCCCTTATCATAGAGCACCCCCTTATCATAGATCATCCCCTTATCATAGAGTATCCCCCTTATCATAGATCATCCCTTATCATAGATCATACCCTTATCATAGAGTATCCCCCTTATCATAGAGAATCCCCCTTATCATAGATCATCCCCTTATCATAGAGTATCCCCCTTATCATAGAGCACCCCCTTATCATAGATCATCCTCCTTATCATAGATCATCCTCCTTATCATAGAGCACCCCCTTATCATAGATCATCCCCTTATCATAGATCATCCCCTTATCATAGAAAATCCCCTTATCATAGAGCACAGCCTTATCATAGAGCACCCCCTTATCATAGAGAATCCCCTTATCATAGATCACCCCCTTATCATAGATCACCCCCTTATCATAGAGAATCCCCTTATCATAGATAATCCCCTTATCATAGAGCACCCCCTTATCATAGATCATCCCCTTATCAAGAGCACCCCCTTATCATAGAATGTCCCCTTATTATAGAGCACCCCCTTATCATAGAATGTCCCCTTATTATAGAGCACCCCCCTTATCATAGACCATCCCCTTATCATAGATCATCCCCTTATCATAGAGAATTCTCCTTATCATAGATCATCCCCTTATCATAGATCATCCCCTTATCATAGATCATCCCCTTATCATAGATCATCCCCTTATCATAGATCATCCCCTTATCATAGAAAATCCCCTTATCATAGATCATACCCTTATCATAGATCATCCCCTTATCATAGAGAATTCTCCTTATCATAGATCATCCCCTTATCATAGATCATCCCCTTATCATAGAGCACCCCCTTATCATAGATCATCCCCTTATCATAGATCATCCCCTTATCATAGATCATCCCCTTATCATAGATCATCCCCTTATCATAGATCATCCCCTTATCATAGATCATCCCCTTATCATAGAAAATCCCCTTATCATAGATCATACCCTTATCATAGATCATCCCCTTATCATAGAGAATCCCCCTTATCATAGATCATACCCTTATCATAGATCATCCCCTTATCATAGATCATCCCCCTTATCATAGAGAATCCCCCTTATCATAGAGAATCCCCCTTATCATAGATCATCCCCTTATCATAGAGTATCCCCCTTATCATAGAGCACCCCCTTATCATAGATCATCCTCCTTATCATAGAGCACCCCCTTATCATAGATCATCCCCTTATCATAGATCATCCCCTTATCATAGATCATCCCCTTATCATAGAAAATCCCCTTATCATAGAGCACAGCCTTATCATAGAGCACAGCCTTATCATAGAGCACCCCCTTATCATAGAGAATCCCCCTTATCATAGATCACCCCCTTATCATAGATCACCCCCTTATCATAGAGAATCCCCTTATCATAGATAATCCCCTTATCATAGAGCACCCCCTTATCATAGATCATCCCCTTATCAAGAGCACCCCCTTATCATAGAATGTCCCCTTATTATAGAGCACCCCCTTATCATAGAATGTCCCCTTATTATAGAGCACCCCCCTTATCATAGACCATCCCCTTATCATAGATCATCCCCTTATCATAGATCATCCCCTTATCATAGAAAATCCCCTTATCATAGATCATACCCTTATCATAGATCATCCCCTTATCATAGATCATCCCCTTATCATAGATCATCCCCCTTATCATAGATCATCCCCCTTATCATAGATCATCCCCTTATCATAGAAAATCCCCTTATCATAGATCATACCCTTATCATAGATCATCCCCTTATCATAGAGAATCCCCCTTATCATAGATCATACCCTTATCATAGATCATCCCCTTATCATAGAGAATTCTCCTTATCATAGATCATCCCCTTATCACAGAGAATCCCCCTTAT
This sequence comes from Rhinoderma darwinii, assembly GCF_050947455.1. NCBI lineage: Eukaryota > Metazoa > Chordata > Amphibia > Anura > Rhinodermatidae > Rhinoderma > Rhinoderma darwinii. The sequence goes on along the minus strand of NC_134698.1, from coordinate 81,294,928 downwards.
CATAGAGCACCCCCTTATCATAGATCATCCCCTTATCATAGATCATCCCCTTATCATAGATCATCCCCTTATCATAGAGCATCCCCTTATCATAGAGAATCCCCCTTATCATAGATCATCCCCTTATCATAGATCATCCTCCTTATCATAGAGAATTCTCCTTATCATAGAGCACCCCCTTATCATAGAGAATCCCCCTTATCATAGATCACCCCCTTATCATAGATCATCCCCTTATCATAGAGCACCCCCTTATCATAGAGAATCCCCCTTATCATAGAGAATCCCCCTTATCATAGAGAATCCCCCTTATCATAGATCATCCCCTTATCATAGATCATCCCCTTATCATAGATCATCCCCTTATCATAGATCATCCCCTTATCATAGAAAATCCCCTTATCATAGAGCACCCCCTTATCATAGATCATCCCCTTATCATAGATCATCCCCTTATCATAGAATGTCCCCTTATCATAGATCATCCCCTTATCATAGATCATCCCCTTATCATAGAGCACCCCCTTATCATAGAGAATCCCCTTATCATAGATCATCCCCTTATCATAGAGCACCCCCTTATCATAGATCATCCCTTTATCAAGAGCACCCCCTTATCATAGAATGTCCCCTTATCATAAATCATCCCCTTATCATAGAGCACCCCCTTATCATAGAGAATCCCCCTTATCATAGATAACCCCCTTATCATAGATCATCCCCTTATCATAGAGCACCCCCTTATCATAGAGAATCCCCTTATCATAGATCATCCCCTTATCATAGATCATCCCCCTTATCATAGAAAATCCCCTTATCATAGAGCACCCCCTTATCATAGATCATCCCCTTATCATAGAGCACCCCCTTATCATAGAGTATCCCCTTATCATAGAGCACAGCCTTATCATAGATCATCCCCCTTATCATAGAATATCCCCTTATCATAGATCATCCCCTTATCATAGAGAATCCCCCTTATCATAGATCATCCCCTTATCATAGAGCACCCCCTTATCATAGATCATCCCCTTATCAAGAGCACCCTCTTATCATAGAATGTCCCCTTATTATAGAGCACCCCCTTATCATAGATCATCCCCTTATCATAGATTATCCCCTTATCATAGAGAATCCCCCTTATCATAGAGAATCCCCCTTATCATAGATCATCCCCTTATCATAGAGCACCCCCTTATCATAGATCATCCCCTTATCAAGAGCACCCCCTTATCATAGAATGTCCCCTTATTATAGAGCACCCCCCTTATCATAGATCATCCCCTTATCATAGACCATCCCCATATCATAGAGCACCCCCTTATCATAGAGAATCCCCCTTAACATAGATCATCCCCTTATCATAGATCATCCCCTTATCATAGATCATCCCCTTATCATAGAGTATCCCCCTTATCATAGATCATCCCCTTATCATAGAGCACCCCCTTATCATAGATCATTCCCTTATCATAGAGTATCCCCCTTATCATAGAGAATTCTCCTTATCATAGATCATCCCCATTATCATAGATCATCCCCTTATCATAGAGCACCCCCTTATCATAGAGAACCCCCTTATCATAGAGAATCCCCCTTATCATAGAGTATCCCCTTATCATAGAGAATCCCCCTTATCATAGATCATCCCCTTATCATAGATCATCCTCCTTATCATAGAGAATCCCCCTTATCATAGACCATCCCCTTATCATAGAGTATCCCCCTTATCATAGAGAATCCCCCTTATCATAGACCATCCCCTTATCATAGAGTATCCCCCTTATCATAGACCATCCCCTTATCATAGAGAATCCCCCTTATCATATATCACCCCCTTATCATAGATCATCCCCTTATCATAGATCATCCCCTTATCATAGATCATCCCCCTTATCATAGATCATCCCCTTATCATAGAGTATCCCCCTTATCATAGACCATCCCCTTATCATAGAGAATCCCCCTTATCATAGACCATCCCCTTATCATAGAGTATCCCCCTTATCATAGAGCACCCCCTTATCATAGATCATCCCCTTATCATAGATCATCCTCCTTATCATAGATCATCCCCTTATCATAGAGCACCCCCTTATCATAGAGAATCCCCCTTATCATAGATCATCCCCTTATCATAGATCATCCCCTTATCATAGATCATCCCCTTATCATAGATCATCCCCTTATCATAGAGAATCCCCCTTATCATACATCATCCTCCTTATGATAGATCATCCCCCTTATCATAGATCATCCCCTTATCATAGAGTATCCCCCTTATCATTGAGAATTCTCCTTATCATAGATCATCCCCTTATCATAGAGTATCCCCCTTATCATAGAGTATCCCCTTTATCATAGATCATCCCCTTATCATAGATCATCCCCCTTATCATAGAGAATCCCCCTTATCATAGATCATCCCCCTTATCATAGAGAATCCCCCTTATCATAGACCATCCCCTTATCATAGATCATCCCCTTATCATAGAGAATCCTCCTTATCATAGAGTATCCCCCTTATCATAGACCATCCCCTTTATCATAGATCATCCCCTTATCATAGATCATCCCCCTTATCATAGAGAATCCCCCTTATCATAGACCATCCCCTTATCATAGAGTATCCCCCTTATCATATATCACCCCCTTATCATAGATCATCCCCTTATCATAGAGTATCCCCCTTATCATAGAGTATCCCCCTTATCATAGACCATCCCCTTATCATAGAGAATCCCCCTTATCATAGACCATCCCCTTATCATAGAGTATCCCCCTTATCATAGAGCACCCCCTTATCATAGATCATCCCCTTATCATAGAGCACCCCCTTATCATAGAGAATCCCCCTTATCATAGAGAATCCCCCTTATCATAGATCATCCCCTTATCATAGATCATCCCCTTATCATAGATCATCCTCCTTATCATAGATCATCCCCTTATCATAGAGAATCCCCCTTATCATAGATCATCCCCTTATCATAGAGTATCCCCCTTATCATAGATCATCCCCTTATCAGAGCACCCCCTTATCATAGATCATCCCCTTATCATAGATCATCCCCTTATCATAGAGAATCCCCCTTATCATAGAGCACCCCCTTATCATAGATCATCTCCTTATCATAGAGTATCCCCCTTATCATAGAGAATTCTCCTTATCATAGAGAATCCCCCTTATCATAGATCATCCCCTTATCATAGATCATCCCCCTTATCATTGAGAATTCTCCTTATCATAGATCATCCCCTTATCATAGAGTATCCCCCTTATCATAGAGTATCCCCCTTATCATATATCATCCCCTTATCATAGAGAATCCCCCTTATCATAGATCATCCCCTTATCAAAGAGAATTCTCCTTATCATAGAGCACCCCCTTATCATAGATCATCCCCTTATCATAGAGTATCCCCCTTATCATAGATCATCCCCCTTATCATAGAGAATCCCCTTATCATAGAGTATCCCCCTTATCATAGATCATCCCCTTATCATAGATCATCCCCTTATCATAGATCATCCCCTTATCATAGAGAATCCCCCTTATCATAGAGCACCCCCTTATCATAGAGAATCCCCTTATCATAGATCATCCCCTTATCATAGAGAATCCCCCTTATCATAGAGCACCCCCTTATCATAGATCATCCCCTTATCATAGATCATCCCCTTATCATAGATCATCCCCCTTATCATTGAGAATTCTCCTTATCATAGATCATCCCCTTATCATAGAGAATCCCCCTTATCATAGATCATCCCCTTATCATAGATCATCCCCTTATCATAGATCATCCCCTTATCATAGAGCATCCCCCTTATCATAGAGAATCCCCTTATCATAGATCATCTCCTTATCATAGAGCACCCCCTTATCATAGATCATCCCCTTATCATAGAGCACCCCCTTATCATAGAGAATTCTCCTTATCATAGATCATCCCCTTATCATAGATCATCCCCCTTATCATAGAGAATTCTCCTTATCATAGATCATCCCCCTTATCATAGATCATCCCCTTATCATAGATCATCCCCTTATCATAGAGCACCCCCTTATCATAGAGAATTCTCCTTATCATAGAGCACCCCCTTATCATAGAGCACCCCCTTATCATAGAGAATTCTCCTTATCATAGAGCACCCCCTTATCATAGAGCACCCCCTTATCATAGATCATCCCCTTATCATAGAGTATCCCCCTTATCATTGAGAATTCTCCTTATCATAGATCATCCCCCTTATCATAGATCATCCCCTTATCATAGAGAATCCTCCTTATCATAGAGTATCCCCTTTATCATAGATCATCCCCTTATCATAGATCATCCCCCTTATCATAGAGAATCCCCCTTATCATAGAGAATCCCCCTTATCATAGACCATCCCCTTATCATAGAGCACCCCCTTATCATATATCACCCCCTTATCATAGATCATCCCCTTATCATAGAGTATCCCCCTTATCATAGACCATCCCCTTATCATAGAGAATCCCCCTTATCATAGACCATCCCCTTATCATAGAGTATCCCCCTTATCATAGAGCACCCCCTTATCATAGATCATCCCCTTATCATAGATCATCCTCCTTATCATAGATCATCCCCTTATCATAGAGCACCCCCTTATCATAGAGAATCCCCCTTATCATAGAGAATCCCCCTTATCATAGATCATCCCCTTATCATAGAGAATCCCCCTTATCATAGAGCACCCCCTTATCATAGATCATCCCCTTATCATAGATTATCCCCCTTATCATAGATCATCCCCTTATCATAGAGAATCCCCCTTATCATAGATCATCCCCTTATCATAGATCATCCCCCTTATCATAGAGCACCCCCTTATCATAGAGCACCCCCTTATCATAGAGAATTCTCCTTATCATAGAGCACCCCCTTATCATAGAGTATCCCCCTTATCATAGAGAATTCTTCTTATCATAGAGCACCCCCTTATCATAGATCATCCCCTTATCATAGAGTATCCCGCTTATCATTGAGAATTCTCCTTATCATAGATCATCCCCTTATCATAGAGCACCCCCTTATCATAGATCATCTCCTTATCATAGAGCACCCCCTTATCATAGAGAATCCCCCTTATCATAGATCACCCCCTTATCATAGAGAATCCCCCTTATCATAGATCATCCCCTTATCATAGATCATCCTCCTTATCATAGAGAATCCCCCTTATCATAGAGAATCCCCCTTATCATAGATCATCCCCTTATCATAGAGAATTCTCCTTATCATAGAGTATCCCCTTATCATAGAGTATCCCCCTTATCATAGATCATCCCCTTATCATAGATCATCCTCCTTATCATAGATCATCCCCTTATCATAGAGCACCCCCTTATCATAGAGAATCCCCCTTATCATAGAGAATCCCCCTTATCATAGATCATCCTCCTTATCATAGATCATCCTCCTTATCATAGATCATCCCCTTATCATAGAGAATCCCCCTTATCATAGAGCACCCCCTTATCATAGATCATCCCCTTATCATAGATTATCCCCCTTATCATAGATCATCCCCTTATCATAGATCATCCCCTTATCATAGATCATCCCCCTTATCATAGAGCACCCCCTTATCATAGAGCACCCCCTTATCATAGAGAATTCTCCTTATCATAGAGCACCCCCTTATCATAGAGTATCCCCCTTATCATAGAGCACCCCCTTATCATAGAGCACCCCCTTATCATAGATCATCCCCTTATCATAGATCATCCTCCTTATCATAGAGAATCCCCCTTATCATAGACCATCCCCTTATCATAGAGTATCCCCCTTATCATAGAGAATCCCCCTTATCATAGACCATCCCCTTATCATAGAGTATCCCCCTTATCATAGACCATCCCCTTATCATAGAGAATCCCCCTTATCATATATCACCCCCTTATCATAGATCATCCTCCTTATCATAGAGAATCCCCCTTATCATAGACCATCCCCTTATCATAGAGAATCCCCCTTATCATAGATCATCCCCTTATCATAGATCATCCTCCTTATCATAGAGAATCCCCCTTATCATAGACCATCCCCTTATCATAGAGTATCCCCCTTATCATAGAGAATCCCCCTTATCATAGACCATCCCCTTATCATAGAGTATCCCCCTTATCATAGACCATCCCCTTATCATAGAGAATCCCCCTTATCATATATCACCCCCTTATCATAGATCATCCCCTTATCATAGATCATCCCCTTATCATAGATCATCCCCCTTATCATAGATCATCCCCTTATCATAGAGTATCCCCCTTATCATAGACCATCCCCTTATCATAGAGAATCCCCCTTATCATAGACCATCCCCTTATCATAGAGTATCCCCCTTATCATAGAGCACCCCCTTATCATAGATCATCCCCTTATCATAGATCATCCTCCTTATCATAGATCATCCCCTTATCATAGAGCACCCCCTTATCATAGAGAATCCCCCTTATCATAGATCATCCCCTTATCATAGATCATCCCCTTATCATAGATCATCCCCTTATCATAGATCATCCCCTTATCATAGAGAATCCCCCTTATCATACATCATCCTCCTTATGATAGATCATCCCCCTTATCATAGATCATCCCCTTATCATAGAGTATCCCCCTTATCATTGAGAATTCTCCTTATCATAGATCATCCCCTTATCATAGAGTATCCCCCTTATCATAGAGTATCCCCTTTATCATAGATCATCCCCTTATCATAGATCATCCCCCTTATCATAGAGAATCCCCCTTATCATAGATCATCCCCCTTATCATAGAGAATCCCCCTTATCATAGACCATCCCCTTATCATAGATCATCCCCTTATCATAGAGAATCCTCCTTATCATAGAGTATCCCCCTTATCATAGACCATCCCCTTTATCATAGATCATCCCCTTATCATAGATCATCCCCCTTATCATAGAGAATCCCCCTTATCATAGACCATCCCCTTATCATAGAGTATCCCCCTTATCATATATCACCCCCTTATCATAGATCATCCCCTTATCATAGAGTATCCCCCTTATCATAGAGTATCCCCCTTATCATAGACCATCCCCTTATCATAGAGAATCCCCCTTATCATAGACCATCCCCTTATCATAGAGTATCCCCCTTATCATAGAGCACCCCCTTATCATAGATCATCCCCTTATCATAGAGCACCCCCTTATCATAGAGAATCCCCCTTATCATAGAGAATCCCCCTTATCATAGATCATCCCCTTATCATAGATCATCCCCTTATCATAGATCATCCTCCTTATCATAGATCATCCCCTTATCATAGAGAATCCCCCTTATCATAGATCATCCCCTTATCATAGAGTATCCCCCTTATCATAGATCATCCCCTTATCAGAGCACCCCCTTATCATAGATCATCCCCTTATCATAGATCATCCCCTTATCATAGAGAATCCCCCTTATCATAGAGCACCCCCTTATCATAGATCATCTCCTTATCATAGAGTATCCCCCTTATCATAGAGAATTCTCCTTATCATAGAGAATCCCCCTTATCATAGATCATCCCCTTATCATAGATCATCCCCCTTATCATTGAGAATTCTCCTTATCATAGATCATCCCCTTATCATAGAGTATCCCCCTTATCATAGAGTATCCCCCTTATCATATATCATCCCCTTATCATAGAGAATCCCCCTTATCATAGATCATCCCCTTATCAAAGAGAATTCTCCTTATCATAGAGCACCCCCTTATCATAGATCATCCCCTTATCATAGAGTATCCCCCTTATCATAGATCATCCCCCTTATCATAGAGAATCCCCTTATCATAGAGTATCCCCCTTATCATAGATCATCCCCTTATCATAGATCATCCCCTTATCATAGATCATCCCCTTATCATAGAGAATCCCCCTTATCATAGAGCACCCCCTTATCATAGAGAATCCCCTTATCATAGATCATCCCCTTATCATAGAGAATCCCCCTTATCATAGAGCACCCCCTTATCATAGATCATCCCCTTATCATAGATCATCCCCTTATCATAGATCATCCCCCTTATCATTGAGAATTCTCCTTATCATAGATCATCCCCTTATCATAGAGAATCCCCCTTATCATAGATCATCCCCTTATCATAGATCATCCCCTTATCATAGATCATCCCCTTATCATAGAGCATCCCCCTTATCATAGAGAATCCCCTTATCATAGATCATCTCCTTATCATAGAGCACCCCCTTATCATAGATCATCCCCTTATCATAGAGCACCCCCTTATCATAGAGAATTCTCCTTATCATAGATCATCCCCTTATCATAGATCATCCCCCTTATCATAGAGAATTCTCCTTATCATAGATCATCCCCCTTATCATAGATCATCCCCTTATCATAGATCATCCCCTTATCATAGAGCACCCCCTTATCATAGAGAATTCTCCTTATCATAGAGCACCCCCTTATCATAGAGCACCCCCTTATCATAGAGAATTCTCCTTATCATAGAGCACCCCCTTATCATAGAGCACCCCCTTATCATAGATCATCCCCTTATCATAGAGTATCCCCCTTATCATTGAGAATTCTCCTTATCATAGATCATCCCCCTTATCATAGATCATCCCCTTATCATAGAGAATCCTCCTTATCATAGAGTATCCCCTTTATCATAGATCATCCCCTTATCATAGATCATCCCCCTTATCATAGAGAATCCCCCTTATCATAGAGAATCCCCCTTATCATAGACCATCCCCTTATCATAGAGCACCCCCTTATCATATATCACCCCCTTATCATAGATCATCCCCTTATCATAGAGTATCCCCCTTATCATAGACCATCCCCTTATCATAGAGAATCCCCCTTATCATAGACCATCCCCTTATCATAGAGTATCCCCCTTATCATAGAGCACCCCCTTATCATAGATCATCCCCTTATCATAGATCATCCTCCTTATCATAGATCATCCCCTTATCATAGAGCACCCCCTTATCATAGAGAATCCCCCTTATCATAGAGAATCCCCCTTATCATAGATCATCCCCTTATCATAGAGAATCCCCCTTATCATAGAGCACCCCCTTATCATAGATCATCCCCTTATCATAGATTATCCCCCTTATCATAGATCATCCCCTTATCATAGAGAATCCCCCTTATCATAGATCATCCCCTTATCATAGATCATCCCCCTTATCATAGAGCACCCCCTTATCATAGAGCACCCCCTTATCATAGAGAATTCTCCTTATCATAGAGCACCCCCTTATCATAGAGTATCCCCCTTATCATAGAGAATTCTTCTTATCATAGAGCACCCCCTTATCATAGATCATCCCCTTATCATAGAGTATCCCGCTTATCATTGAGAATTCTCCTTATCATAGATCATCCCCTTATCATAGAGCACCCCCTTATCATAGATCATCTCCTTATCATAGAGCACCCCCTTATCATAGAGAATCCCCCTTATCATAGATCACCCCCTTATCATAGAGAATCCCCCTTATCATAGATCATCCCCTTATCATAGATCATCCCCCTTATCATAGATCATCCCCCTTATCATAGAGCACCCCCTTATCATAGAGAATCCCCCTTATCATAGAGAATCCCCCTTATCATAGATCATCCCCTTATCATAGAGAATTCTCCTTATCATAGAGTATCCCCTTATCATAGAGTATCCCCCTTATCATAGATCATCCCCTTATCATAGATCATCCTCCTTATCATAGATCATCCCCTTATCATAGAGCACCCCCTTATCATAGAGAATCCCCCTTATCATAGAGAATCCCCCTTATCATAGATCATCCTCCTTATCATAGATCATCCCCTTATCATAGAGAATCCCTCTTATCATAGAGCACCCCCTTATCATAGATCATCCCCTTATCATAGATTATCCCCCTTATCATAGATCATCCCCTTATCATAGATCATCCCCTTATCATAGATCATCCCCCTTATCATAGAGCACCCCCTTATCATAGAGCACCCCCTTATCATAGAGAATTCTCCTTATCATAGAGCACCCCCTTATCATAGAGTATCCCCCTTATCATAGAGCACCCCCTTATCATAGAGCACCCCCTTATCATAGAGAATTCTCCTTATCATAGAGCACCCCCTTATCATAGAGTATCCCGCTTATCATTGAGAATTCTCCTTATCATAGATCATCCCCTTATCATAGAGCACCCCCTTATCATAGATCATCTCCTTATCATAGAGCACCCCCTTATCATAGAGAATCCCCCTTATCATAGATCACCCCCTTATCATAGAGAATCCCCCTTATCATAGATCATCCCCTTATCATAGAGAATCCCCCTTATCATAGAGAATCCCCCTTATCATAGATCATCCCCTTATCATAGAGAATTCTCCTTATCATAGAGTATCCCCTTATCATAGAGAATCCCCCTTATCATAGATCACCCCCTTATCATAGAGAATCCCCCTTATCATAGATCATCCCCTTATCATAGATCATCCTCCTTATCAGAGAATTCTCCTTATCATAGAGTATCCCCCTTATCATAGATCATCCCCTCCAATACTTGTGAGCTATGAAATTCGTTAGCTCAGTCCATTACATGCAATCTACTAGACAGTATGGTTCGGTTAGCTGCCGATCAGGTAGCAGAGGACCCCTTTACCTGCTGGGCCCCTGTGCTGCTGTATAGGTCGCACATATGGCATATCCACCCCTGCTCTGTATAGCAGGATGACGATCTTAGTGCAAATATAACAACTTACACCCTGGTGTTCCTTCTTATGGTTGTGATTTCCTAGGCACCTGGGTGGACTCTAGGTGTTGGGTCCAGTTGGAAGCCAAATATTGTTCCAATTTGTCAAGCATTTCAATAGGTTCACTCCCCCCCCCCCCCCCACGTTCAATCAATGGGTGAAGCTCGTCTGTACCATAGCGGAATTTTAAGTCTTTGTCCCTGTTTGGCTTTGCAGTTGTTTTCGCTGCTTAGTAATCACCAGGATCTGACTATTAGGGAAGGAGGAATCAAACTAATTAGCAGCAAACGACTTAGAAACCCATTATTACAATCTGCAGCATATCTAAATAATCAGGAATGAAACCAGCGCACGGAGTACACAGCGCCCAGCAAAGCGAGGAAAAAACCGGCGAGAGCAAAGTAAATAAAGGAGACACCGACATTATCATCCCCTGGGGAGCTCAAAGATCTCACATATTAACAGAATCTAATGAAATTCTGATACTGCTCAGTGATTTATCCAGAAACGTCTCAGCGGAATATTACATCTAATCACAAACTAAAGAGTGTAACAGTTATATTCTAAACATAGGGGGCAGTATTATAGTAATTATACTCTTGTACATAGGGGCAGTATTATAGTAGTTATATTCTTGTACATAGGGGCAGTATTATAGTAGTTATATTCTTGTATATAGGGGGCAGTATTATAGTAATTATATTCTTGTATATAGGGGCAGTATTATAGTAGTTATATTCTTGTATATAGGGGCAGTATTATAGTAGTTATATTCTTGTATATAGGAGGCAGTATTATAGTAGTTATACTCTTGTACATAGGGGCAGTATTATAGTAGTTATATTCTTGTACATAGGGGCAGTATTATAGTAGTTATATTCTTGTATATAGGAGGCAGTATTATAGTAGTTATACTCTTGTACATAGGGGCAGTATTATAGTAGTTATATTCTTGTACATAGGGGCAGTATTATAGTAGTTATATTCTTGTATATAGGGGGCAGTATTATAGTAATTATATTCTTGTATATAGGGGCAGTATTATAGTAGTTATATTCTTGTATATAGGAGGCAGTATTATAGTAGTTATACTCTTGTACATAGGGGCAGTATTATAGTAGTTATATTCTTGTACATAGGGGCAGTATTATAGTAGTTATATTCTTGTATATAGGGGGCAGTATTATAGTAATTATATTCTTGTATATAGGGGCAGTATTATAGTAGTTATATTCTTGTATATAGGGGCAGTATTATAGTAGTTATATTCTTGTATATAGGGGCAGTATTACAGTAGTTATATTCTTGTATATAGGAGCAGTATTATAATAGTTATATTCTTGTATATAGGGGGCAGTATTATAGTAGTTATATTCTTGTATATAGAGGGCAGTATTATAGTAGTTATATTCTTGTATATAGAGGGCAGTATTATAGTAGTTATATTCTTGTATATAGGGAGCAGTATTATAGTAGTTATATTTTTGTATATAGGAGCAGTATTATAGTAGTTATATTCTTGTATATAGGAGGCAGTATTATAGTAGTTATATTCTTGTATATAGGGGCAGTATTATAGTAGTTATATTCTTGTATATAGGAGGCAGTATTATAGTAGTTATATTCTTGTATATAGGGGGCACTATTATAGTAGTTATATTCTTGTATATAGGAGCAGTATTATAGTAGTTATATTCTTGTATATAGTGGGCAGTATTATAGTAGTTATATTCTTGTATATAGGAGCAGTATTATAGTAGTTATATTCTTGTATATAGGAGGCAGTATTATAGTAGTTATATTCTTGTATATAGGGGGCAGTATTATAGTAGTTATATTCTTGTATATAGGGAGCAGTATTATAGTTGTTATATTCTTGTACATAGGGGGTAGTATTACAGTAGTTATATTCTTGTATATAGGAGCAGTATTACAGTAGTTATATTCTTGTATATAGGGGCAGTGTTAAAGTAGTTATATTCTTGTATATAGGGGCAGTATTATAGTAGTTATATTCTTGTATATAGGGGGCAGTATTATAGTAGTTATATTCTTGTATATAGAGGCAGTATTATAGTTGTTATATTCTTGTATATAGGGGGCAGTATTATAGTAGTTATATTCTTGTATATAGGGGGCAGTATTATAGTAGTTATATTCTTGTATATAGGAGCAGTATTATAGTAGTTATATTCTTGTATATAGGGGGCAGTATTATAGTAGTTATATTCTTGTATATAGGGAGCAGTATTATAGTTGTTATATTCTTGTATATAGGGGGCAGTATTATAGTAGTTATAGTCTTGTATATAGGGAGCAGTATTATAGTAGTTATATTCTTGTATATAGGAGCAGTATTGTAGTAGTTATATTCTTGTATATAGGAGCAGTATTATAGTGGTTATATTCTTGTATATAGAGGCAGTATTATAGTTGTTATATTCTTGTATATAGGGGGCAGTATTATAGTAGTTATATTCTTGTATATAGGGGGCAGTATTATAGTAGTTATATTCTTGTATATAGGGGGCAGTATTATAGTAGTTATATTCTTGTATATAGGGGGCAGTATTATAGTAGTTATATTCTTGTATATAGGAACAGTATTATAGTTGTTATATTCTTGTATATAGGGGGCAGTATTATAGTAGTTATATTCTTGTATATAGGGGGCAGTATTATAGTAGTTATATTCTTGTATATAGGGGGCAGTATTATAGTAGTTATATTCTTGTATATAGGGGCAGTATTATAGTAGTTATATTCTTGTATAGAAGGGGCAGTATTATAGTAGTTATATTCTTGTATATAGGGGGCAGTATTATAGTAGTTATATTCTTGTATATAGGGGCAGTATTATAGTAGTTATATTCTTGTATATAGGGGCAGTATTATAGTAGTTATATTCTTGTATATAGGAGGCAGTATTATAGTAGTTATATTCTTGTATATAGAGGCGATTTTTATTAGTAAAAAAACAAACAAATTTAACATTCCATTAAAATTCCAAAGCAAATGATCATTTAACAGAACTCATACATGACGATGAAAAATAAACTAGAAAATAACTTTAACTTAACAAGAGTCCATTGCTGTTAAAAAGGAAGGAGGGAGAAAAACCAACAAGTTTGCATTATACAGAGAACTAGCATTATTCCATATATACATTCCTCCATAATGCTGTGTTTTTCTCATTTTTCCTAATTTCTAGGGATTTGATCCACCTTAGTTCTGACATGATCAGGTTCACGGCTGACATATGGTGAAATGGCTCGTTATAAATGGACATTCTGGTTCTTGTATGCCACTGGTAATATTTGACTACATTAATTATCAGATACAAGGTCCCCCGGTCAATGTTATTTACATTAGCTGGTACTCCATAAATAATTTCTGGGTATTTTAGAGACTAGTCTTGGGATTTTTAACTTGTAGGATATTTCTTGCCATATATTTTGTCCTCCCCAGCACTCGGTTATAAAATGCTCCATTGTCTCCTCCTGTTGACAACCCAAGGGACACTTCCGATCTGACACACTCAAATATTTTAGATTCCCTTTAACATAAAGTTTCCCATACAGTGACAGCCATGCAATGTCAAAAAGTTTACCCGGGAGTCTTGCTCCATTGAGAAACCTCAGACTCTCCTGTAAGGTTGCTGTTGTGCAATCTTTAAGTGCCGGCTGTAAAGAAAAGAAAGTCCTACATACGGTGAAATATAGATCTCTCCTGGTCTTACTCTCAATATAGGACTTGTCTATTCCCCATCTCCTCAGACATCTAAGACCATAATCCAGATACTGGGAAGGAAGTCTCGTGTCAATCGCCCCCTTTTGAGACTGCCGCCCCGTATCCAAGACTCTGCAAAAGGCAATATCCAATCCCTGATACTGTTTACCCACAGGGCACTGTTATTTACGTCCAGGTTGCCAAAATTTGTTTTAAGAAACAAGGAGTAAAAAAAAAAACCTTGGATTCAACATACCCAACCCACCCTCTCTCCTCTGTAGGTAAGTAATCCCTCTTTTTACTGGGTTCAACCTGTTCCCCCAAAAAAGTTGGAAGAACAGGCTAAAGAGCCTAGCGGAGAAAGATTCTGGCAAAGGAAAAATGACAGAAACATACAAGAAGACGGGGACCAGGTAAGTCTTCAACATTTTAACCCTCTCACTATAGGTCAGCCTCCAATTTCTCCATCGCTGAACCTTTGCATTTCCGGCTTCCAATTTAGTTTGGCATTATCATCCCTCCCAAATTTAATTCCCAGAATCTTAATATCGGTGGAGGCTTTCGCAAATTGTGGCAGATCAAAGTCTGGATCACTGTGCAATACCCAGAAAGCTTCACTCTTCTCAAAGTTGACCAGAGACCCAGAGGCCTCAGAGTAGCTTCTGATGGCTGCAGACAACATCTGCACCTCACTAGGCTCAGATATCACTACCGTCACATCATCCGCGTAGGCGACAACACTCAGGGGTGAGCAAAGCGGGATCGGTACGCCTCGAAAATCACACTGCTGCAGTAACCGCAGAAATGGGTCTATGGCAAAAACATACAGAAGTGGACTCAACGGGCAACCCTGTCTCACCCCCGACTCAACCCCGAAATTGTCGCCCTGCCAGCCATTGATCAAAGGAAAGCTCTCTGCCTCACAATACAAAGTTTTAAGCCAATCAATAAATTGTCCCGGAACACCGTACTTTAACAAAGTGGCCCATAGATAATCCTGATCTACTCTGTCGAAGGCTTTAGCCTGGTCTAGAGCAACAACATATCTCCCACACCCAAGAGCTTTACATCTCTCAAACATTTCCCTGATGGAGATAACGGCCCCAGAGATGTTCCGCCCTTTTACTGTGCCGAACTGGGAGCCTGCCAACAGTGCTGGGGACAGACAGACCAATCTAGAAAACAGAATTTTTGCCAAAATCTTTCTGTCAACATTCAAGAGGGCAATTGGCCTCCAGTTCTTGATCTCACCAGGGTCTTTACCCTTGGACAGCAAAATCAACGAAGACACTCTCATGGAGGAAGGCATCAGGTGGTTTTCTAGGCAGCTTTTGTACACATTCACCAGAATTGGTGCTAAAAGGTTTTTAAATTTCTTATAAAATTCGGCTGTTATACCGTCCGGACCTGGTGCCTTCTTTTGATGCAAGTTGTTGATGGCCTCAATAACTTCCTCCACTGTCAATTCTGCTGTCAAGGGTGAAAAATCCACATTAGCAGTATCAGGGCTTGGAGTTGCCCTTAAAAATTGAGTCATTTTCTCTTTATCCAATATCTTCTTCTGAAACACGACAGAATAGTAGGATTTCACCACACCCAGAATGCCCTCCCGAGATTCCTGAAGAACACCCTGGGAATCCACCAAACCTGTGACCACTCTGTTTTTTACCTGGTCTTGGCAACTTTCAAACGGATCAGGCTTCCCTAAACGCCCATAATCCCTCTCCAGAAGCAGGGACGTGTACCTACTATACTGATACTGCTTGATCTCAGATTTCAGCCGATCAATCTTTGCTCTGTCATCCTTATCCTCTGAACAAAGTGACTCCAGTTCCCTACGCAGCTTCAGATACTGGCTGTACTTACCCCTGCCTCTATTAATGGACAGTCTCTTTAAGAGCGATGCAATGTTCTTCTTGACATCCTCCCACCAGTCAGCAGCACCATCGTAAAAATCTACTCTCTCCAATTGACTTTGCAAAAGGGAGACAACACAACTCTGCACATGACTATCGTCCAAGAGACTAGAGTTAAGTTTCCATAGCCCCCTACCAATGTCTGGCCGTTTAGTGGCTCCTAAGCAGAAACACAGTGCCATATGGTCTGAATAAGGCACCACTTTTTCACTTATCCCAGTAACCATCTCTGTAGCGTTGACAAAAGCCAAATCGATCCTACTGTTCCTGTCCGCACAACAATATGTGAATTTTGGCTTCCTACCACCCTGTGTGAAGACATCACTCAAGCCTGCCTGTAAGATCATTTTATTTAGGACATTCGAGTCCCTGGTCACTGCTCTGCCAGAGGATCTGTCACCTGATGTCCTCGTGACATTGAAATCCCCAGCCATCACCACAGGAACAGAGGTAAAGACATATGGTTTCACATCATTAAAAAGCTGGACCCTGTCGGTCACTGTCTGTGGGCCATATATATTAATGAGTCGGAGCCTTACATAGTTACATAGTTACATAGTTAGTACGGCTGAAAAAAGACACATGTCCATCAAGTTCAACCAAGGGAAGGGAAAAGGGAAGGAAAAATTTCTACACATAGGAGCTAATATTTTTTTGTTCTAGGAAATTATCTAACCCTTTTTTAAAGCCATCTACTGTCCCTGCTGCGACCAGCTCCTGCGGTAGGCTATTCCATAAATTCACAGTTCTCACTGTAAAGAAGCCTTGTCGCCTCTGCAGCTTGAACCTTTTTTTCTCCAGACGGAGGGAGTGCCCCCTTGTTTTTTGAGGGGGTTTTACAAGGAACAGGATTTCACCATATTTTTTGTATGTGCCATTAATATATTTATATAAGTTAATCATGTCCCCCCTTAGTCTTCTTTTTTCAAGGCTAAATAGGTTTAATTCTTTCAATCTTTCCTCATAACTTAAATTCTCCATGCCCCTTATTAGCTTCGTTGCTCTTCTTTGTATTTTTTTCCAACTCCAGGGCATCCTTTCTATGAACTGGAGCCCAGAACTGAACTGCATATTCTAGATGAGGCCTCACTAATGCTTTGTAAAGTGGCATTATTACATCCCTGTCCCGCGAGTCCATGCCTCTTTTAATACACGACAATATCCTGCTGGCCTTTGAAGCAGCTGATTGACACTGCATGCTGTTATTGAGTTTATGATTTACAAGAACACCCAGATCCTTCTCAACAAGTGAATCCGCCAGTGTAGCTTCTACCGTGGATTGTAACTTCTAGGACCAGACACCGTCCAATACACACCTCCGTTAACCTATGTACAGTCACATCATTGGTGTTAAACAGTATAGCGACCCCGGCATAAGGCTCCACAGCCAGTGACCAGAAAGAAGGACCGGACCTCCACTCTCTCTCCGCCTCACGTATAAGCCCTATTGTGGTTAAACGAGTCTCTTGTAAGAAGATGACATCTGCATCCAGATATCGGAGATTATCATAGACTGTAAACCTCGTCTTCCTCACTTTAATACTGTTTACATTGCTAGAAGCAACTTTTAAGGAAAACCCGGCCATCAGAGCACAACACAAAAAGAAAAGCAAATAAATGACCCCCATCATAATGGCTAAGAATTGGGGTCACTCTGCCGACCACCTGTTTCCATATCTAACGGTCCTGGGGTTTCTACAGTGCAAGGTTTCTTTTTTATTAAGGGATGGTCCCTTGTGTCTTCTTCGTATTCACCATCTATTTTTAATAACTCTCGTTCAAAATCCCCATCTGACTCTGACAGGACACTGAATCTATTAGATACGACCATTACTTCTGGTCTGGTCCCTTTCTTCCTGCCTCTTTCCTCCTCTCCCTCAGGCTTACGAGAGGACGTGTCTTTTTTTTTCCTCTTATTCTGCATACCCCTCCTTTCCTCAGATGGTAATGCAGAAGAAGAGGCTGCCGGTGGCTGGTCACGAGGGACAACTTCCATGGTCTCCTGTGTACTGTCCGACTGCTGGTGTTCTGGACCTGGATGACCTGACTCCTGCTGGACCTCCTGTCTGGTCATTATTGACCCTGACATTAGAGCCTCCTCCTCTACAGCGTCCGTCTCAGTCATAAACTCCTCAACCGGAATCTGTTTACAGATATTGTGCCAGGCGTCAGGACAGTCCCTGTGCGGGTGACCTACCCTCCCACACAGATTACATCGGACATTCTGACAGTTGGAACTTAGATGGCCAACTTCACCGCACAGGTTACACTTTACCACGGTGCAGATGTTTGCCAGGTGACCGGTCTCACCACACTTGAAGCACTTTCTGGGTTGACCAGGATAAAAGCAAACACCCTTTTCTCTCCCAATGAAGAAGGAATTGGATAAATGTAAAGTCACATTGTTATGCTGGCGCAGTTTTACCAGAACCCTCCACCCTCCAGTCCAGATACCATCAGCGTCTCTGTTCTTGGTCAGGTTAGACACCAGGTCACAGTGTCGCCTGAGCCAGACCACAATATCCTGGGGAGGAACAGCTTCATTCCAAAAAATGATGTTGACACCAACGGTATCTGGCTTGGACACTGGAATAAAGCTAAATTTGTCCCAACCGGTTTTGTCCCTGAACTTGGAAAAATGTGCCCAGAATCTATCCAAGTCAGGCGTAAGCTTAAAGCTGACATCGTAGCCCTGTCTGTCTGGTAGATTTATTACTGCCATGACCTGCCTAGGTAGAGTCGTGTGTTAACCTTAGACCATACTATCCCCCACCCCCATTTAGTAACGACACATGACACCGAGGTTGGATGTGAAATGGCCACAGCAGCCGTTTATTAATTTCACAGTTTTATAAAAACAATTTAAATCCGAAACATTCGGATAACTAGTTAGGAATCCACCCGAGAATTCCTCCTAATAATTCACATGACCCAACATGGGTCAGAATCATAAATAACAATTAAACGTTAACATTAACCCGAGCAGAGGAAGTCCTTGAAGCCCCTTCAGATGTTCCTTTCAAGAACACACCGAATTAGCCATCTGCAAACCACTAATTACCTCCAGCCGTAAACCAGCTCGGAAGCACCGTTCACCTCTGCAGATGGCTCCAACCACTAGAAGTCCACTTCAAGGGGATAACACCCGATGAAGCCCTCAAGTGATATACCGACCACTAGAAGTCCACTTCAAAGGGATAACACCCGATGAAGCCTTCAAGTGACATACCTTCTACCAGAAGACCACTTCAAAGGGATAACACCCGATGAAGTCTTCAACCATGTACCTTTTTTGGGGGACGCATACCCCCGATGCGACCCCCCCACCATTTTGTACTGACTGGCCTCAAGGACTCCCCCCGCCAGATGCCATGACAACAGAACCTACTCCGGAAAAAAGAAAAACATGTTAAATAAGCACACAAAATAACACACAACGCTCATAGACGGACGTACATAAGACCTAAGGAGTAACAAAACAAGGGTGGGAGGGTGGGAGCTTTGCTTAGTGTGTGTTACTCCTCCCGCTGCTTCCGGCTCAATGCCGAGAAACAGCGGGAAGCGCAGTAACGGCCCCCCCGTCCCCCTTAACTCCTCCCCGTCCCTCCTTCAGCTCCTTCAACTTTCCCTCACCTCATAACATTAACCCTTTCCCTACCAGGACGGTCATGTCGGCTTCCCTTAAGCCTGCAGCTGCGTCCAGCCTCTTCTTGACCTGCCTAGGTAGAGTCGTGTGTTAACCTTAGACCATACTATCCCCCACCCCCATTTAGTAACGACACATGACACCGAGGTTGGATGTGAAATGGCCACAGCAGCCATTTATTAATTTCACAGTTTTATAAAAACAATTTAAATCCGAAACATTCGGATAACTAGTTAGGAATCCACCCGAGAATTCCTCCTAATAATTCACATGACCCAACATGGGTCAGAATCATAAATAACAATTAAACGTTAACATTAACCCGAGCAGAGGAAGTCCTTGAAGCCCCTTCAGATGTTCCTTTCAAGAACACACCGAATTAGCCATCTGCAAACCACTAATTACCTCCAGCCGTAAACCAGCTCGGAAGCACCGTTCACCTCTGCAGATGGCTCCAACCACTAGAAGTCCACTTCAAGGGGATAACACCCGATGAAGCCCTCAAGTGATATACCGACCACTAGAAGTCCACTTCAAAGGGATAACACCCGATGAAGCCTTCAAGTGACATACCTTCTACCAGAAGACCACTTCAAAGGGATAACACCCGATGAAGTCTTCAACCATGTACCTTTTTTGGGGGACGCATACCCCCGATGCGACCCCCCCACCATTTTGTACTGACTGGCCTCAAGGACTCCCCCCGCCACCGCGAAACAGGCCTTGACCACCTTAAGCCTGTGAGTTCCTCCACACCACCACCGCCCTTTCTATGCCTTCTGCTATAGCCAAGCTCCAAATATCAATGCCAACCTCGGTCAGATGAACCCCGTCACTTCTCCAGAAATTCCCCAATCCTGACTCCAAATCCCTATGCCTCACGCAAATGCCCCCGTTCTTCGCCACAAAACGGGACACCGCCCGGTTAACTTTTATCCGAGCCTTATTGACTCTCTCCACCGATCTAGCTAACCGCCAATGCTTCCTTGGGACTATGTCCGACCACACTACCACCAACTTGGGATAAGATACCCACAAACACAACAAATCATGTTTGATATCCCGCACCAACTCACGAAAAGGGCGGACTCC
Source organism: Rhinoderma darwinii (assembly GCF_050947455.1). Taxonomy (NCBI): domain Eukaryota; kingdom Metazoa; phylum Chordata; class Amphibia; order Anura; family Rhinodermatidae; genus Rhinoderma; species Rhinoderma darwinii. Next base: position 81,273,761 of record NC_134698.1, on the reverse strand, counting down.
TAAGTCATTCCCACCCACGTGCAACACTAAAACCTCCGGAACCCTATCAAGCCGCACATATGTCTGGAATTCCGCCAACACCCTGTTCCACGACATACCTCTAAACCCCAGCCAATGCACAACCGCATCCTGTCGCGGAATGCGCAACTGGCGACCATCCGGGCGGACGTCCGCCCTCAAAGCCCCCCAGTGCACGTACGAATGACCCATCAACCACACCAGACAAGGAGGCGAATCTGAAACGGAAAACACAGTTAGGCACCACCATAACATTCGCAAGCATAAACAACAAAATTACAACATATGGGGGCGGACATAGGACTTAAACCTTTTAGACTCCCAACGACCAATACGCCTCACCCCCTCATCATCCAACCCCCAGCGCCCTGCTTCCGTTGCTGCGCCAATCCGGAAGAAATGAGATGAATATGAGCCTGCCGCAACCCCCACCGCCGTCAAACATTTTTTAAAAACAGCTCCAAACTGAAACCTGGACAAGAACGACCCGTCCACATGACGTAACAAAGGCAAATCTGGAGACCCCCTGTTTTTTGTAAAACCCCGCATGCACTCTACTGGGCACATGACCGACCCCGGGAGAGCGAACAAAACTATCAGTTTTCCCTTCCCTAATTGGTCAGTTTTTGATCTACGCAACCATACCTCCAGCCGATCTGCAAAAAGGCTCACCTCCCCAGATCTCAGCCCCCCTGCCTGTTTAGTACTTGGCGACACCAACTCACCTATTCTAAATGCTCCGAAGAACGCCAACGAAAAAGCCAACCGAAACAAATCCCTTTCATCTGAAGAACGACATACCGATGCTAATGAACCGCCCAACAAGCCAAGCAAAGCAAACGACACCGGCCTTCTACTATCCGCCTCCAACCTACCTCTGCGCAACCCCTTCAAAGCCTGCGATACCAGAAATTCCTTCGATACATCCCGCAAGCCCCGCAACTTAAGCCCAAACGCCACCGCGGATATGAACCGGTTCACCTTCGCTACTGAAAACCCCACCTCCCAGGCATCCCCTAACCAATACAAAAGTGCCACCAACCTGTCTCTATCCGTATTGACATCACCCAACTCTCTTACCCACTCCTCCCACTGCCTCCAACAAGCAGCATAAGCACTCCACGTCGTGCGCGCCAAAGACCTTTGTAACAGCTGCTCTACGGGACCGATACCAGATCCCATAGATGATCCGGACAAGCCAAACCGAGACGTTCCGCTCCCGGGGCCAATTGCCGAAACCGGTCCCACTGCGAGCGAGAAAGAGCATCAGCAACACAATTCCGTACACCCGGGACATGCACCGCCACCACCCACGCGTTCAACGACAAACACACCAACACTAAATGTCGCAACAATTGAACTACCGGAGGAGAGGACGCCGTGATGTTATTAATGGCAAGCACCACCCCCATGTTGTCGCAGTAAAAACGGACCTTCTTATCCCTGAGCCTGTCCCCCCAAATGGTAGCTGCCACCACGATGGGAAACAGCTCGAGCAGGGCCAGATTCCGCGTCAATCCACTGGACACCCAGCTAGCCGGCCATTGACCTGCGCACCACGGACCTCCCCCGTAAGCTCCAAAGCCACCCGCCCCAGCCGCATCCGTGAAAATATTCAGATCACTCGTATCCTGCGCTGGGGCCATCCATAGCGAGCGACCATTGTACTGGCCCAAGAAGTCATCCCAAACCTGAAGATCAGCTCGGTGCTCCTCCTTGAGCCGCACAAAATGATGCGGCGCCCGCACTCCCGCCGTTGCCGCCGCCAACCTTCTACCAAACACCCTCCCCATCGGCATAATCCGGCATGCGAAATTCAACTTCCCCAGCAGCGACTGAAGCTCCCGCAGCGACATTTTCTTCCTTCTACAAGCCCGTCGCACCTCCAGCCTCAAAGCACCCAACTTATCCGCCGGGAGCCGACACTCCATTGCCACCGAGTCAATTTCGATTCCCAAGAAACAAATCGTCGCTACCGGGCCCTCCGTTTTTTCCGGCGCCAAAGGGATCCCAAAATCCCTCGCCACCTTCTGCAGGGCATGAAGCAAGTTACCGCAAACCGGCGAACCCCCCGGGCCAACGCACAAAAAATCATCTAAGTAATGGATCAACGAATCGACCCCGGATACTCCCCTCGTAACCCACTCCACGAAGCTACTAAACGCCTCGAAGTATGCACAAGAAAGAGAACACCCCATCGGAAGGCACCGATCCACGTAAAAGGCCCCATTCCAAAAACAACCCAACAGCCGTTGGCTTTCTGGATGGACCGGCAACAACCTGAACGCCGCCTCGATGTCGGTTTTTGCTAGCAGCGCCCCCTGACCCGCAGCCCGCACTAACTCCACCGCCTTATCGAATGAGGTATAAACTACGGAACACAACTCGTGATCAATCCCGTCATTTACCGACGAACCTTTGGGATACGATAAATGTTGAATCAAACAAAACTTTCCGGGCTCGCGTTTAGGGACAATACCCAAAGGGGACACAACTAAATCTTTCACCGGCGCCTCCCCAAATGGCCCCGACATGCGCCCCAACGAAACTTCTTTTAACAACTTTTCCGACACGACTTCCGCCTGCAAGTAAGCCGATTTTAAATTTCTCCGCGTAACCGGAACCTCATAAGGAGGCGGAGGAATAACAAAACCAACACTAAACCCTTCATAAAGCAACTTAGCTGCCGCCCTATCCGGATACTCACTTAGATAAGGGGCCATCCTTTCCACCCTCACCGGCGACACCCCCTTGACCAGCCCCGTGCTGGTTCCCTGACCTCTTTTTTCGCAGACATTTTGCCGCCCCGTGTGATGCACCATTACACTCGGAGCACACGTGCTTGAACTTGCACGTGGCCCCGAACTTGCACTGGCCTTCATTGAATTGCCAGCAAAACCCCGCCTTTCCCCCGCCGCTTTGTCCACTCTAACTAGACTGGCCTCCCTGGCCACCGCTCCCGGGAAAGGGCTGCCTAACCGGAGCCGTAACCCGTAACCAGAGAGCAATATCCTTCTGGTCCCACCGAATCGCCGGCCGAACCGCCTTCCGCTGACGGAATTGCTCATCATATCGCAGCCACGCCTGACCCCCATACGCCCTATGAGCCTCCCCAATAGCATCAAAATAACAAAATAACGCCGAACAATTTTCCGGCGCCTTTTCCCCTATCACACTAGCCAATATGGCGAACGCCTGCGACCAATTAACGAACGTCTGCGGGATAAGCCTATACCGCCGCCGTTCCTCCTCGTCCTTTTTACTCTCATCCCGCTTGCTCTTATCCAAATTAAATTTAGCCAGCGGCAAGAGAGAAAAAATTTCAACATATTCATCTTTCCAGATCCGATCACGCACCTCCTGCTTTAAATGCGCCCCCAACGGACCCTCAAAACAAACATACACCTCCCCCCGAGCACGATCATCCATGCGCACTCGATCGCCGTCCTTCTGTGCCTCAGTCTGTACCGACACCGCGACCGCCTCTCTAACCGCCACCACAGGACGCGCCTGCAACGATCCCACGTCCCTGGGGCCTTCCCAAACTACCGCAGGGGACACTTCCGTTACTACCGGCGCCGCGGCCCTATCCAGGCGCCCCACCAGCTCCCGTAAGCAACCCACTAAATCTGCCAAACCCGCTCCGTCGCGTCCGCCCGCGCCACTACCGGCCCCCGATGCTATGCTAGCAGCCCCCCCGCCGACACCCGACATAAAAATCGCTGGATAAGACAATAATGGAGTTATACACTCACCGGGCTGCACAGGCGCTGTGTTCCCGTCAGCCGGACCATCCTGACCTCGACGATACACGTCCAGTTCACCTTCCTCCAATTCTTCTCTCGCCGACGACTGTCCCTCCCAACGACATCTTCGGAAAGGGGATGAGGACGCGCTGACCGATGGGCCGGCAACCTGCCGCCCGACCGCCGGGACCCAGACTTCCGACCGGACCTGTTGCCTCGACGTCGCTGCAGATCTAGTCGCCCGTCTAGACGATCCTGACGAAGCCTGCCCCCTGGCCGGAACATCACCATGCGGGGCGGCCGTACCTTGCTCTCGACATCTTCCATCTGATGGGGGAGGGGTGACAGGGAGCCCAGCCTGCGACTCCCTGCTTACCGCCGGACCCCGTCGCGGCCTGGGATTCCTGCCAGGACGCAGGGCCTGGGAAGGGGCGGTCCTCCCAGCTGCCTGGCCTGCAGCGTCCGGGATCGGGCTCCCTCTGCGACGCCGTGTCCGCGGGACTACCTCCGGACTAAGGCGCTCTGGAGGTCGGGACCGCCGAGAGGGACGGGTCGACACAGCCTGCATCGCCGTCACCCCTGGCACCGCTCTCTGCCTGCCCAGCGCAGGAGCGGTTGTTGCCGACTCCCCCCCCGCCGCCATAGCCATGCTCGTAAGGGGGCCGGGGGAGGGGAGCCTGTCCCTTACAACAGACCCCGAACGCCGTGCCCGGCGTGGCGAAACGGCGTCCGGGATCCGCGTTAATGCAGCCACGGTCTCCTCCAGCCATCCGGGACCGTGGTGCACAGCAGCGGCACGCAGCCGCTCTAAAATCAGGGCCTCTGCCATTACTAAAAAACCGGGCAACGGGGAGCTTTGCTTAGTGTGTGTTACTCCTCCCGCTGCTTCCGGCTCAATGCCGAGAAACAGCGGGAAGCGCAGTAACGGCCCCCCCGTCCCCCTTAACTCCTCCCCGTCCCTCCTTCAGCTCCTTCAACTTTCCCTCACCTCATAACATTAACCCTTTCCCTACCAGGACGGTCATGTCGGCTTCCCTTAAGCCTGCAGCTGCGTCCAGCCTCTTCTAGATATTTGCTGGCACAAAACCCATCTGGTGACACAGAAGTTCTCGGACCACAAACCTCCTATCTGGAAGGTCCTCCTTGGCGCCCTTGTGCTTGAACCTCACCACATTCCTCCTTTTAAAGGCCTGGCCTGTATAGCTAGCGCCAGAGGTAAAAGATGGAGCACCGCGGCTCCAGGCATTTCTGGGAGGAGGGTGGCGGGTCTCACTGTCCTGACTTATAGGGCGAGTGTCTGCTCTAGAGGGGTCTGTCACACCTTGTGTACTTACAATTAGAGGGGGAAAATCAAGCACATTATTCTGAACATCTTCTGACCCATCAACCTCTATGTCATCATCAGATAAACCTACATCATACACAAGCCGTGCGTTCCCTCCAACCAACAACCCTTCAGGTACATTCCCACTCCCCCCAGTCTGTGCCCCAGCAGTACAGCTCTGCTGTGTCAGCGCATCATCCTGACCCATGGATGAACGTCCACTGTCCTGTTGTGCTGAGCATCCTGGGACTTGTGGTGCCTGTGCTAGTATCCGACTTCCATGCCCCTGTTCAGACACAGCTGCAGATTTTTGCCGTTTTTCTTTCTCCTCTTTCTGTGCGTCCGCTTCTAGAAATGAGAACCTTGCAGGTTGCAGCACTAGTCTGGTCTCTGGCCGGGGATCATCTGGGAAAATATCTGACCCCGAGTCCGCATCAGAGAATCTGAACTCTGGATCAAAGTTCTGTCTGTCGGTCATAGTAGAAAAGCGTTCCTTGTTTTTATAGGATTCTGCGAGTGGCCCCATCCTCTCCAGGACACCGTCCATCTCCCCCACCACTTGTGCGAGTTGCATCCCGAGTGAGTAAAGCTGAGCAGCATATACGGCTTCATTCTTAGGATTGGCGTTCTTCAGTTTATATTCACAGTCAATTTGTATTTGCAGCATTTGTTTTTGGCTCTGTAACTCTCCCATCCTCCTCACCAGAGCAGGGATTTCCTCCGCCAGTTGCAGCTCAGGCGCACGCTCTGTCTCTTTAGACTGTGGGCTCTGCTGGTGCAGGATCTCAGGCTGTCTGAATGCCGCTGACCCCTCCAGATTAACCGTCCCAGCTCCACTGGTCTCACACCCTGCTGGATCACACTCTCCAAGGCTTGTAACAGTTGTAGAAACACCTTGAGTATTCCTTGCAGGTTTTGCCTCCACAGACTTTTCAATGTTTTTACTGCTGCTAGACCTTGTGCGGTCTGAGCACGCCACGCTGGCCACCCATTCACTCTGCTGCAATGTCAGTCTCTCCAGGGATGTTCTCCGCTGTCTGGATGCTGGAGGGGTGAGCTGCACCACAGGTGCCTGTAATGTGCTCTGCCCCACCAGTGCTTCACTCTCACAAGTACTTCTTACTGCTGCAACATTAGCTTTACTCACTTTACATTCTTCATCTTCCTTCCTTGTGCCGCTGGTGCTTCCATCCTGAGTGTTACAATGCTCAACATTCACTTTGGGACTTGTATCCACATTAGAAAGAGCCTGGGAGTTTTCTCCCAGTAGAGGCCTGGAAGCCTGGGCCTTGCGTGGGGAGAGTCCCCGCCCGGGGTGGCCCCGCCCTGGGCTATCTCCAGACATGAGGAGAGCTACAGACACACAACCTCACAGCAAGGAGGCAGTACTATAGTAGTTATATTCTTGTATATAGGGAGCAGTATTATAGTAGTTATATTCTTGTATATAGGAGCAGTATTATAGTAGTTATATTCTTATATATAGGGGCAGTATTATAGTAGTTATATTCTTGTATATAGGGGGCAGTATTATAGTAGTTATATTCTTGTATATAGGAGCAGTATTATAGTAGTTATATTCCGGTATATACGTGGCAGTATTATAGTAGCTATATTCTTGTTTATAGGAGCAGTATTATAGTAGTTATATTCTTGTATATAGGGGGCAGTATTATAGTAGTTATATTCTTGTATATAGGAGCAGTATTATAGTAGTTATATTCTTGTATATAGGAGCAGTATTATAGTAGTTATATTATTGTATATAGGGAGCAGTATTATAGTAGTTATATTCTTGTATATAGGAGGCAGTATTATAGTAGTTATATTCTTGTATATAGGGGGCAGTATTATAGTAGTTATAGTCTTGTATATAGGAGCAGTATTATAGTAGTTATATTCTTATATATAGGAGCAGTATTATAGTAGTTATATTCTTGTATATAGGAGGCAGTATTATAGTAGTTATATTCTTGTATATAGAGAGCAGTATTATAGTAGTTATATTCTTGTATATAAGGGGCAGTATTATAGTAGTTATATTCCTGTATATAGGGGCAGTATTATAGTAGTTATATTCTTGTATATAGGGGCAGTATTATAGTAGTTATATTCTTGTATATAGGGGGCAGTATTATAGTAGTTATATTCTTGTATATAGGAGGCGGTATTATAGTAGTTATATTCTTGTATATAGGAGGCGGTATTATAGTAGTTATATTCTTGTATATAGGGGGCAGTATTATAGTAGTTATATTCTTGTATATAGGGGCAGTATTATAGTAGTTATAGTCTTGTATATAGGAGCAGTATTATAGTAGTTATATTCTTGTATATAGGAGGCAGTATTATAGTAGTTATATTCTTGTATATAGGAGCCGTATTATAGTAGTTATATTCTTGTATATAGGGAGCAGTATTATAGTAGTTATATTCTTGTATATAGGAGCAGTATTATAGTAGTTATATTTTTAGCTACGCTTTGCTCCTGGTTTTGGAACAATTTTCCCTTAATCCAGTACATTTAGCATAATACAATTGTGTCATATCCTTGGTCAATGGAAATAAATCAACTGTATAATATGATATTAGTCCAAAGCTTAATATCACAGGAAGATTCTGGAATGAAAAATCTATTTAATATAAAACGTGTCATGCAGCATTTATGATTTAGCCATGAAAGATATTTTCTGCTGAAACAAATTTATAATCTTAGAGACATTCATGGACAAGTCACAACCTCACTGGCCTTTTTCATTGCTGCTTTCTATGGCAGATGTATGCAAAAGAGAGAGACACACGGTAGCAAACCTCACAAAATTTATAATTTGTAGGCGCAACCGAGGCTACAATGTTTTCAGCACAGAGTATTTAAGAAAAGGTGTTTGCTGTTTGTAGTGAAGACAGGGCTGCATGTGACAGAAGCAGTGTCATTATGTGAGAAGTGTTATAAAGACAAGCAGCAGATCACAGACAGAGTTAATTATTAAGCCTATGCAGTAGAATGAGAATGGTTTTCCAGGATCACAGAGTATTTCAGGAGAGGAGTGCGCTAAACTTTCAGGTCACAGACTGAGAGTTACACAGTGAAAGGAGAAGAGTCCACAGCAGCACAGAGTGTTTCAGGAGTGGAAATGGCAGATCATTTGGGAGGTCTATGGTGGAAAGTGTCAGGTCTTACAGTACAATAAACTTTAATATTTCAATTTCATTTAACCTTTTAATGGGAGTCAGAGATAAATCACATTTTAATCTTTATAACATTGTTACATTTTTATTATAATTATTTACATAGAAATTAAATAATCAACAAACAATAAAATGATCAATTCATTAATGTTTATTAAAAGTTACACAGTAGTCAGTCTCATGCAGCACCAGTCTGAGGCATTAAAATGTGCTACGTTTTCTAATCTAGTCGGGTAAAAAATCCATGATCATTTGGGCTCTGTTGGGGGTAGTTGTCATAGTAGAGTCACAACTGTGCAGCTCGAACAATGGACATAATAAAATCTGCTACATCGACTGGGTCATAGATACAATTCAACACACAAATGCTGGTAATCTCAGGGGTTCATAGAGATGAGGGGGACCAGTAACAACTAACAGGGGTGCCCCTTTCCGGTTCTGGTTTATCTGATTGCACCCTCAATTAAAGGACAAGAGGGCCCGATATAATTCTTCGCCTCCCTTGTAGGAGAACCGAAATGACTGACCATTAGTTGATTCCCTAATTTCTTTATTAATGCATCTGCTCAAATTCACATCATCCATTTGGAAGGGGACCTGATTTAGGGAACCCACTATCATTAGTCCCCACAGCAGCACCCACTCTCATTAGTCCCCACAGCAGCACCCACTCTCTAGTCCCCACAGCAGCACCCACTCATTAGTCCCCACAGCAGCACCCACTCTCATTAGTCCCCACAGCAGCACCCACACTCATTAGTCCCCACAGCAGCACCCACTCTCATTAGTCCCCACAGCAGCACCCACTCTCATTAGTCCCCACAGCAGCACCCACTCTCATTTGTTCCCACAGCAGCACCCACTCTCATTAGTCCCCACAGCAGCACCCACTCTCATTAGTCCCCACAGCAGCACCCACTCTCATTAGTCCCCACAGCAGCACCCACACTCATTGGTCCCCACAGCAGCACCCACTCTCATTAGTCCCCACAGCAGCACCCACTCTCATTTGTCCCCACAGCAGCACCCACTCTCATTAGTCCCAGCAGCAGCACCCACTCTCATTAGTCTCCACAGCAGCACCCACTCTCATTAGTCCCCGCAGCAGCACCCACACTCATTAGTCCCCGCAGCAGCATCCACACTCATTAGACCCCGCAGCAGCACCCACTCTCATTTGTCCCCACAGCAGAACCCACTCTCATTAGTCCCCACAGCAGCACCCACTCTCATTAGTCCCCACAGCAGCACCCACTCTCATTTGTCCCCACAGCAGAACCCACTCTCATTAGTCCCCACAGCAGCACCCACTCTCATTAGTCCCCACAGCAGCACCCACTCTCATTAGTCCCCACAGCAGCACCCACACTCATTGGTCCCCACAGCAGCACCCACTCTCATTAGTCCCCACAGCAGCACCCACTCTCATTAGTCCCCACAGCAGCACCCACTCTCATTAGTCCCCACAGCAGCACCCACTCTCATTAGTCCCCACAGCAGCACCCACTCTCATTAGTCCCCACAGCAGCACCCACTCTCATTAGTCCCCACAGCAGCACCCACTCTCATTAGTCCCCACAGCAGCACCCACTCTCATTAGTCCCCACAGCAGCACCCACTCTCATTAGTCCCCACAGCAGCACCCACTCTCATTGGTCCCCACAGCAGCACCCACTCTCATTAGTCCCCACAGCAGCACCCACACTCATTGGTCCCCACAGCAGCACCCACTCTCATTAGTCCCCACAGCAGCACCCACTCTCATTTGTCCCCACAGCAGCACCCACTCTCATTAGTCCCAGCAGCAGCACCCACTCTCATTAGTCTCCACAGCAGCACCCACTCTCATTAGTCCCCGCAGCAGCACCCACACTCATTAGTCCCCACAGCAGCATCCACACTCATTAGACCCCGCAGCAGCACCCACACTCATTAGTCCCCACAGCAGCACCCACACTCATTAGTCTCCACAGCAGCACCCACTCTCATTAGTCTCCACAGCAGCACCCACTCTCATTAGTCCCCACAGCAGCACCCACTCTCATTAGTCCCCACAGCAGCACCCACTATGATACATTAATAAAGCAGGACAGATACAATATAACTATAAAAACATAAATTCTTACAAATTAATTAGAAAACATGAAACCCACGATTAAGATGATTACAGCGACCTCTGGAGAGAAGGAGCACTCCCCTATGGTATGTGGTGGAATGACAACCATTAATATTCGCATCGTCCGCTCATCTACTTAATGTAAGAGCTCTCAAATCCTAGGAGAAGGTAAAGTCCATTATAAAAGCCATCTGTGAGCCGGCCATGTCTGAGGGCGAACATAAGCAGCGCTAATGGACAGCGCAGCCTCAGTGACCCCAATATAATTCCAGCAGTTTAGTGATATCTGACTACAACTCTCATCAGACTGGGGGAAATCTAGTTGTCTATTGCCAACTTAGCCAAAAATAGACACCAGAAAACAATAGACGGCAATGAGGTAGATAACAGTGAGAAGTGGTTCTTAGAAGTGGTTCTTTTTGCTTTGTGGTATTAGCCCTCCTGCAAGTTTTACTGCACATATTATATTACTAGGAGTTTTCCAAATTCTGTTTATCGGTTTCTTAGATATATCTGCTTCTGGGAAAGCTGGGTGACAACAATTTTGTAATCTGTTAGATCATAAGAATCATCACTCAGCCTTCCTAGTTTCCTGGGCAGTAATGTATCCAGGATCAAGGGATACATTACTGTATAACCAGGTTAGATGTGAAAATCAGGAACCTGGAAAAGCTGGGTGACAACAATCATGCCAGATGTTACAACTTACACAGGGCCAGAGTTTAGTCTGGCAAACCAGCCCAGGGAATGTGTTACTGCATAACATGCCTTATCAGGAGCCTGGAAAAGCAGGGTGACAAAACGTATGGAAGTTTAGAGTGGTTGTCACCCAGCTTTTCTAGGCTCCTGATGGGTATATAAGCTTTCCCATGTACTGAATATCTACATAGAACTACAGATAAAAGGATAATACAGGATCATGTGCAGAAAAAGTTACAATAAGGTGAAAACAACACAAACATTGACACAAAGTCACCTGGAAGTTTCCTTAAAGGGACACGTTACATTCCTTGATACTTGGAGTATTTGTATCCCAGGGTAGATGAGCTGCAAAGAAAATCCTTGTTCCTGTAACAGGGAAAGTAGGGGGTGGCGCATTCATCGGGACCTTGTCCCAGCTCATCATTTTCTGGGTAGTCGTTGGGGGTCCCGTTATATCTCTGCAGCCACTCTTCAAATATCCTGCAAGACGATAGTTACACTTCAATGCATTGTTGCAAATATTACACGTGGGCTTCATATAGTGTCTCCAGTAAAGTCTAGTCTAATGTATATAAAGCTGAATCATTCAGCTTTCTAATATACTTTATGTTTATGCATCACTATCTCTGCTTGCTGTCAGTGAATGTAACCTTTCAAACCCCTTTTTTTTTTTTTACCTTGTCCTGATCACACAACTTCAGTTAGTTACAATGTATCAGTGCAGGTAAGAGCCCTGGAGCCTAGAAAGATTTCTACTGATGATGTGTTTAGCTCACTAAGGATTGACTGCTCCGATACAATGTAACAAACTGCAGCTGTGAGAGCAGGACCAGGTTATTAAGTATATATTTTTTTCTCTGTAACCACAGTAGCCAGGCAAACCGTTAAGGTTTACAGTATTAGATGGTGGTTACATTCTGCCCCTTTATCTGTTTCTGGGTAAGATGGGTGACAACCTCTATGGCTGCCATCACAGCTTGCGCCAGGGTTGTCAGACAGCTTTCCCAAGTTCCTGAATGGCAAATCTGCCTAGTTGTGCGGGTATACAGGAGCAAGGGATTTATCACTGCATAACAAGATAGGATTGACGTTCAGGATTCTAGAAAAGATGGATGACCAGTCCTCTGCGGAGGGCAATGAGAGTCATATTGGTTTTTAAAAGTGATTTTGAAATGTTTAATTTTAATAATTTTATAAATAAAATGGAAACAAAGGAACTTACTTGTCAATAAAGCCGTGATGCAGCAGGAAGATGGGGTCATTGCTGGAGATGGGGACCTGGGACATTGTTCCCCCAAAGTAAATGTGAACCAAGTTGTGCATATTACGCTCCAGTGTCATCCCATCTGACGACCTCAGAAATCCTGAAAAACGGATCAAACACCCGGAGACTTAGTGATCACACATATAATAAGCCCTTAGCAGATGGGAGCCCAGGAACGGATTTTAGGGTCCAGGATCTTCCCTTATCCACAATATCCCCATCCCCCCCCCCCCCCCATACATCATATTACTGTGGGCCAGGAATCCTACATACATACTGCTGTTTGCTGTGCTGCTTTAGTGGCCCCATGACCTGCACCACCAGGAAGCTCAGCAAACAGCACCCCAAATCTTAGCTTCCCTTTTAGTACAACATGAAGAAGATACATTGATTGTGACCTGTATAACCCACCTTCTAAAGCATTCCGGAAGCTCCTCCGGGATGTCACATTGTACGGGGGTCTATCAAAGTCTTTCCATTTGAGGGTGTTCTCCACATCTTGGAAGGAGGGGAGTGCTTTGACCCGGGGGTCTGCGCCAGGCTTCCTGTGCAGTCTCTCCATCTGGCACTCGTCACCAGCAGTTTGGCAAATGGCGTCAGCATAATTGAACCCACTGCAAATAGACTGATGCAGGGGAATAGAGTATTAGCCTTACCACAGTAATGGGGGGCACCAGGGGATGAAAGGGAGTTGGGGGCTCTCCAGTTGTAGGAGCTTCTACTATGTCTATGAATTGTGACGTTTGCATTATGCATTGCTCCTGGACCTTCCCTTTAAATCAACACATCAGGTTTATTACTTTTGGATTTTTTTTTGCTAATCCCGATTTGCATCATATGTTATACTCCAGTCACATCCGGAGCTGCATTTACAATACCAATGCTTACCACTAAGAGTGTCGCAACTTAAATATACAGATACGCGTTCTGCAGCAGGTCATTATGGCATGTTTTTTTTTTTTTTTTTTTTAAATAAGACTCTTGTATCTGGGGTCTGGTTTAAAACCTACATCACCCACAATGCAATACAGCAGTGCATTTTCTAAGCAGATACTGAACCATTAGGGCGGGTTCACACATGGCGGAATTTCACTTAAATTCCGCTGCGGACACTCCGCAGCGTTATTCCGCAGCGGAGCCGTTTCTCCATTGACTTTCACTTTAATTTAGCAGTGTTCGTTTACACGATGCGTACAATTCCGCTGCGGAGCATAGGCTGCGGAGCGGAATTTGGTGTCCGCAGCATGCTCTGTCTGTTGCGGAGCAGTGGCGGACTCATGGCGGAATTTCTCCATTGACTTCAATGGAGATTCAAAGTTCCGCAATGAAGTCCGCAGCTGTCATGCACATGTTATGTGTGCTGCGGATGCGTCTTGCTTTTTTAACTTGACATTTCTTCATTCTGGCTGGACCTATGTATTTCTAGGTCTACAGCCAGACTGAGGAAGTCAATGGGGCTCCCGTAATGACGGGAGCGTTGCTAGGAGACGTCAGTAAATAGTCACTGTCCAGGGTGCTGAAAGAGTTAAGCGATCGGCAGTAACTGTTTCTGCACCCGGGACAGTGACTACCGATCCCAATATACATGTATCTGTAAAAAAAAATGAAGTTCGTACTTACCGAGAACTCCCTGTTTCTGTCTCCAGTCCGGCCTCCCAGGATGACGTTTCAGTGTAAGTGACGGCTGCAGCCAATCACAGGCCAAGCACAGGCTGCAGCGGTCACATGGACTGCCGCGTCATCCAGGGAGGTCGGGCTGGATGCCGAAGGAGGGACGCGTCATAAAGACAACGGGCGGTAAGTATGAATTTCTTTTACTATCACTAGGGAAAGTGCTGTCCCTTCTCTCTATCCTGCACTGATAGGGAGAAGGGAAGCACTTTTCCCGCAGTCCGCAGCAGCTAGTCCGCATCAATTTTCTGCACATTTTGTGCAGATCCGCAGCCGTAATCCGCAACCCGGATTAGGTGCGGCATTGATGCGGACAGTTGCGGAGGAATTCCGCCATGTGTGGTCATGCCCTTAGGGAGCAACAGGGAGGTATGAACCTGAATTGTTAAAAGAAAACCTGCGGAATTATGAATGCAGCTCTGGATGTGACTAGAGGAGGATGAAATTAAAGATGATAAGCAAAGCAAAGGGTTTACAAAGACGCCACTCATGGATACTCACTTTCCAAAAAGCAAAGTGGGAGTTGTCATCCAGGAAGCCCTGTTCATTACTCGCTCCCAGGAATTCATTGGTGCAGATGGAGCAGTTTTTTTCTCCCCTCCAGTCATAATAAGGAATAGCGAAGTCTTCGTCTCCCGTCAGGAGCTGGATTTGCCTCTCCAAGAACATGAGACCCAGACGATGCCAACCAGGGAAGGCCGGACCCTGGTGAGCGTAGTTTTTGGAATTATCAAATGTGCCATTGATCAGAATGGGCTTCATGGAGTAATAATGGATCCAAGAAAAAACGTCAAAGATGGAGGCGTCCACAAAGCGGTACGTGTCCCTGTGGTGTCTGTCCCCCGTGGTCAGGATCACAAAATCCACACTTTTTGTGACTTTGGCCAAAGCCAAGTAACTGAAGAATCTCTTCCTTTCCAAAAACGAGAGCTGGCGAATCTCCTTCCGGACCACGGTATTCTGGCGATCGCACTTGTCTCCATAGTAACCGTATTTGCACCGGCCACAATTGTAGCCGCTGTAGTTTCCAAAGCATTTGCAAGTGTTGTCGAAATAATAGCGCGGCCAGTCCAGACGATCATCATAAGACTGGCGAACTTTTCCCACAGCCAGTGACGTAAAAACAACATCGTTCTTGCACCCGCCACGTCCGGATAGTGACCCGCATGGGCTGCCATCCTCCCATAGTGGGCAGCACGTTTTTGTCCGAAATGCTGCAGTTGTGGTACAGGATCTGGGGAACTGACTGTGGACCGCACCAAGGAAAAGAGCAAATAATGTACACAGTGTAAACATGGTGCCCAGCAGATGTACCCCCTATGGGAAAAACGAAAAGAATCACAATATTACATAACAGTAACAATGTATCAGAGATAAAGATAAGGAAAAAGTTCTAACAAAAATGCCCTAACACTTTATATTCTTATATATAGGGGGAACTATTATAGTAGTTATATTCTTATATATAGGGGGAACTATTATAGTAGTTATATTCTTATATATAGGGGGCAGTATTAGGCTGGGTTCACACGTGGCGGAATTTCACTAAAATTCCGCTGCGGACACTCCGCAGCGTTAATCCGCAGCGGAGCCGTTTGTCCATTGACTTACACTTTAATTTAGCAGTGTTCGTTTAGACGAGGCGTAAAATTCCGCTGCGGAGCATAGGCTGCGGAGCGGAATTTGGTGTCCGCAGCATGCTCTGTCTGTTGCGGAGCAGTGGCGGACTCATGGCGGAATTTCTCCATTGACTTCAATGGAGATTCTAATTTCCGCAATGAAGTCCGCAGCTGTCATGCACATGTTATGTGTGCTGCGGATCCGTCTTGCTTTTTTAACTTGACATTTCTTCATTCTGGCTGGACCTATGTATTTCTAGGTCTACAGCCAGACTGAGGAAGTCAATGGGGCTCCCGTAATTACGGGAGCGTTGCTAGGAGACGTCAGTAAATAGTCACTGTCCAGGGTGCTGAAAGAGTTAAGCGATCGGCAGTAACTGTTTCTGCACCCGGGACAGTGACTACCGATCTCAATATACATGTATCTGTAAAAAAAAATTAAGTTCATACTTACCGAGAACTCCCTGCTTCTGTCTCCAGTCCGGCTTCCCAGGATGACGTTTCAGTCTAAGTGACGGCTGCAGCCAATCACAGGCTGCAGCGGTCACATGGACTGCCGCGTCATCCAGGGAGGTCGGGCTGGATGCCGAAAGAGGGACGCGTCACCAAGACAACGGCCGGTAAGTATGAAATTCGTTTACTTTCACTAGGGAAAGTGCTGTCCCTTCTCTCTATCCTGCACTGATAGGGAGAAGGGAAGCACTTTTCCCGCAGTCCGCAGCAGCTAGTCCGCATCAATTTACTGCACATTTTGTAGGGGCAGTATTATAGTAGTTATATTCTTGTATATAGGGGCAGTATTATAGTAGTTATATTCTTGTATATAGGTGCAGTATTATAGTAGTTATATTCTTGTGTATAGGAGCAGTAATATAGTAGTTATATTCTTGTATATAGGAGCAGTATTATAATAGTTATATTCTTGTATATAGGGGCAGTATTATAGTAGTAATATTCTTGTATATAGGAGCAGTATTATAGTAGTTATATTCTTGTATGTAGGGGCAGTATTATGGTAGTTATATTCTTGTATGTAGGGGCAGTATTATAGTAGTTATATTCTTGTATATAGGAGCAGTATTATAGTAGTTATATTCCTGTATATAGGGACAGTATTATAGTAGTTATATTCTTGTATACAGGAGTAGTATTAGGCTGGGTTCACATGAGCACATTAACGTCCGTAATGGACGGACGTATTTCGGCCGGAAGTCCCGGACCGAACACAGTCCAGGGAGCCGGGCTCCTAGCATCATAGTTATGTACGATGCTAAGAGTCCCTGCCCCTCCGTGGAACTACTGTCCCGTACTGAAAACATGATTACAGTACGGGACAGTTGTCCTGCAGCGAGGCAGGGACTCCTAGCATTGTACATAAGTATGATGCTAGGAGCCCGGCTCCCTGCACTGTGTTCGGTCCGGCACTTGCGGCCGAAACTCGTCCGTCAATTACGGACGTAATGTGGTCGTGTGAACATACCCTCATAGTAGTTATATTCTTGTATACAGGAGTAGTATTATAGTAGTTATATTCTTATATATAGGGAGCAGCACTATAGTAGTTATATTCTTATATATAGGGTGTAGTATTATAGTAGTTATATTCTTGTATATAGGGGGCAGTATTATAGTAGTTATATTCTTGTATATAGGGGCAGTATTATAGTAGTTATATTCTTGTATATAGGAGCAGTATTATAGTAGTTATATTCTTGTATATAGGGGCAGTATTATAGTAGTTATATTCTTGTATATAGGAGCAGTGTTATAGTAGTTATATTCTTGTATATAGGGGCAGTATTATAGTAGTTATATTCTTGTATATAGGAGCAGTATTATAGTAGTTATATTCTTGTATATAGGAGCAGTATTACAGTAGTTATATTCTTGTATATAGGAGCAGTATTATAGTAGTTATATTCTTGTATATAGGGGGCAGTATTATAGTAGTTATATTCTTGTATATAGGAGCAGTATTATAGTAGTTATATTCTTGTATATAGGGGCAGTATTATAGTAGTTATATTCTTGTATATAGGGGGCAGTATTATAGTAGTTATATTCTTGTATATAGGAGCAGTATTATAGTAGTTATATTCTTGTATATAGGGGCAGTATTATAGTAGTTATATTCTTGTATATAGGAGGCAGTATTATAGTAGTTATATTCTTGTATATAGGGAGCAGTAGTATAGTAGTTATATTCTTGTATATAGGGAGCAGTAGTATAGTAGTTATATTCTTGTATATAGGGAGCAGTAGTATAGTAGCTATATTCTTGTATATAGGGGAAGTTTTAGGGCATGACCACACGTGGCGGATTTCCACCGCAACTGTCCGCATCAATGCCGCACAGAATCTGCGTTGCAGATTCTGCTGCGGATCTGCACAAAATGTGCAGTAAATTGATGCGGACTAGCTGCTGCGGACTGCTGGAAAAGTGCTTCCCTTCTCCCTATTCAGTGCAGGATAGAGAGAAGGGACAGCACTTTCCCTAGTGAAAGTAAACGAATTTCATACTTACCGGCCGTTGTCTTGGTGACGCGTCCCTCTTTCGGCATCCAGCCCGACCTCCCTGGATGACGCGCCAGTCCATGTGACCGCTGCAGCCTGTGCTTGGCCTGTGATTGGCTGCAGCCGTCACTTAGACTGAAACGTCATCCTGGGAGGCCGGACTGGAGACAGAAGCAGGGAGTTCTCGGTAAGTATGAACTTATATTTTTTGACAGGTTGCTGTATATTGGGATCGGTAGTCACTGTCCAGGGTGCAGAAACAGTTACTGCCGATCGCTTAACTCTTTCAGCACCCTGGACAGTGACTATTTACAGACGTCTCCTAGCAACGCTCCCTTCATTACGGGAGCCCCATTGACTTCCTCAGTCTGGCTGTAGACCTAGAAATACATAGGTCCAGCCAGAATGAAGAAATGTCATGGCAAAAAAGCAAGACGTATCCGCAGCACACATAACATGTGCATGACAGCTGCGGACTTCATTGCGGAATTTAGAATCTCCATTGAAGTCAATGGAGAAATTCCGCCATGAGTCCGCCACTGCTCCGCAACAGACAGAGCATGCTGCGGACACCAAATTCCGCTCCGCAGCCTATGCTCCGCAGCGGAATGTTACGCATCGTCTAAACGAACACTTCTAAATAGAAGTGGAAGTCAATGCAGAAACGGCTCCGCTGCGGATTAACGCTGCGGAGTGTCCGCAGCGGAATTTAAGTGAAATTCCGCCACGTGTGAACCCAGCCTTATAGTAGTTATATTCTTGTATATAGGGGCAGTATTATAGTAGTTATATTCTTGTAATGTAGGGGCAGTATTATAGTAGTTATATTCTTGTATATAGGGGGCAGTATTATAGTAGTTATATTCTTGTATATAGGAGCAGTATTATAGTAGTTATATTCTTTTCTATAGGGGCAGTATTATAGTAGTTATATTCTTGTATATAGGGCAGTATTATAGTAGTTATATTCTTGTATATAGGGGCAGTATTATAGTAGTTATATTCTTGTATATAGGAGCAGTATTATAGTAATTATATTCTTGTATATAGGGGCAGTATTACAGTAGTTATATTCTTGTATATAGGGCCAGTATTACAGTAGTTATATTCTTGTATATATGGGCAGTATTATAGTAGTTATATTCTTGTATATAATGGGGCAGTATTATAGTAATTATATTCTTGTATATAGAGCAGTATTATAGTAATTATATTCTTGTATATAGGGGCAGTATTACAGTAGTTATATTCTTGTATATAGGGCCAGTATTACAGTAGTTATATTCTTGTATATATGGGCAGTATTATAGTAGTTATATTCTTGTATATAGGGGCAGTATTATAGTTGTTATATTCTTGTATATAGGATGTAATGATGGGGTAGGAAAACAGACAAGTGAGCCCTAATCTACCCGCCACTCAGTCCCTGCCTACTTGCAATGACCCGCCCTTGGCGACGGGGTACAACTGGGCGACAGTCCCTACGCTCAATAAGTGCACGACAGACAAACAGACAAGGGAACACAGAAGCTAAGGGAAATGGGGCAGTTGCCCACGGCAACACCGTGAGCAACAAGAGTAGTGAACGAGCCGAGTCAAACCAGGAGTGTACGAGGTACCAAACGCAGAGCAGGAGAGTAGTCAGTAAGCCAGGGTCAATATGAAGCAGGGACAAATAGTTCAAGAAGCTGCAGCAGGGCCAGGAAACCAACAGAGAAGAATCACAAGCAAAGGAGGAACAGGAAAGGCAGGTATAAATATACAGAGGGCGGGAGCTAGCTCCGTCTGGCCAGGCTGTGATAGGCTCTCCCACTCCTAAGCCTGCCATCCTGAGTGGTGGAAGATGGAGTCAGTCTCACAGACATAGAAGCAGGTGCAGCCTGATTACCTATGGGCGTTGACAAAGAAGATGTGCCTGACAGATTCTTTACATAGGAGCAGTATTATAGTAGTTATATCTTGTATATAGGGGCAGTATTATAGTAGTTATATCTTATATATAGGGAGCAGTATTATAGTAGTTATATTCTTGTATATAGGGGCAGTATTATAGTAGTTATAATCTTGTATATAGGGGGCAGTATTATAGTAGTCATATTCTTGTATATAGGAGCAGTATTATAGTAGTTATATTCTTGTATATAGGAGGCAGTATTATATTTGTTATATTCTTGTATATAGGGGGCAGTATTATAGTAGTTATATTCTTGTATATAGGGGGCAGTATTATAGTAGTTATATTCTTGTATATAGGGTCAGTATTATAGTAGGTATATTCTTGTATATAGAGGCAGTATTATAGTAGTTACATTTTTGTATATAGGAGCAGTATTATAGTAGTTATATTCTTGTATATAGGAGAAGTATTATAGTAGTTATATTCTTGTATATAGGGGCAGTATTATAGTAGTTATATTCTTGTATATAGGGGGGCAGTATTATAGTAGTTACATTCTTGTATATAGGGGCAGTATTATAGTAGTTATATTCTTGCATATAGGAGAAGTATTATAGTAGTTATATTATTGTATATAGGGGGCAGTATTATAGTAGTTATATTCTTGTACATAGGGGGCAGTATTATAGTAGTTATAGCCCTGTATATAGGAGCAGTATTATAGTAGTTATATTCTTGTATACAGGGGCAGTATTATAGTAGTTATATTCCTGTATATAGGAGGCCGTATTATAGTAGTTATATTCTTGTATATAGGGGGAAGTATTATAGTAGTAATATTCTTGTATATAGGGGGCAGTATTATAGTAGTTATATTCTTGTATATAGGAGGCAGTATTATAGTAGTTATATTCTTGTATATAGGGGGCAGTATTATAGTAGTTATATTCTTGTATATAGGGAGCAGTATTATAGTAGTTATGTTCCTGTATATAGGAGGAAGTATTATAGTAGTTATATACTTGTATATAGGAGCAGTATTATAGTAGCTATATTCTTGTATATAGGGGGCAGTATTATAGTAGTTATATTCTTGTGTATAGGAGGCAGTATTATAGTAGTTATATTCTTGTATATAGGGAGCAGTATTATAGTAGTTATATTCTTGTATATAGGGGGCAGTATTATAGTAGTTATATTCTTGTATATAGGGGCAGTATTATAGTAGTTATATTCTTGTATATAGGGGGCAGTATTATAGTAGTTATGTTCCTGTATATAGGAGGAAGTATTATAGTAGTTATATACTTGTATATAGGAGCAGTATTATAGTAGCTATATTCTTGTATATAGGGGGCAGTATTATAGTAGTTATATTCTTGTGTATAGGAGGCAGTATTATAGTAGTTATATTCTTGTATATAGGGAGCAGTATTATAGTAGTTATATTCTTGTATATAGGGGGCAGTATTATAGTAGTTATATTCTTGTATATAGGGGCAGTATTATAGTAGTTATATTCTTGTATATAGGGGGCAGTATTATAGTAGTTATATTCTTGTATATAGAGGCAGTATTATAGTAGTTATATTCTTGTATATAGGGGCAGTATTATAGTAGTTATATTCTTGTATATAGTGGGCAGTATTATAGTAGTTATATTCTTGTATATAGAGGCAGTATTATAGTTGTTATATTCTTGTATATAGGGGGCAGTATTATAGTAGTTATATTCTTGTATATAGGGGGCAGTATTATAGTAGTTATATTCTTGTATATAGGGAGCAGTATTATAGTTGTTATATTCTTGTATATAGGGGGCAGTATTATAGTAGTTATATTCTTGTATATAGGGGGCAGTATTATAGAAGTTATATTCTTGTATATAGGAGGCAGTATTATAGTAGTTATATTCTTGTATATAGAGGCATTATTATAGTAGTTATATTCTTGTATATGGGGGTAGTATTATAGTAGTTATATTCTTGTATACAGGGGGCAGTATTATAGTAGTTATATTCTTGTATATAGGGGCAGTATTATAGTAGTTATATTCTTGTATATAAGGGGAGTATTATAGTAGTTATATTCTTGTATATAGGAGGCAGTATTATAGTAGTTATATTCTTGTATATAGGGGCAGTATTATAGTAGTTATATTCTTGTATATAGGAGGCAGTATTATAGTAGTTATATTCTTGTATATAGGGGCAGTATTATAGTAGTTATATTCTTGTATATAGGGGCAGTATTATAGTAGTTATATTCTTGTATATAGGAGGCAGTATTATAGTAGTTATATTCTTGTATATAGGGGCAGTATTATAGTAGTTATATTCTTGTATATAGGGGCAGTATTATAGTAGTTATATTCTTGTATATAGGAGGCAGTATTATAGTAGTTATATTCTTGTATATAGGGGCAGTATTATAGTAGTTATATTCTTGTATATAGGGGCAGTATTATAGTAGTTATATTCTTGTATATAGGGGTAGTATTATTATAGTAGTTATATTCTTGTATATAGGGGCAGTATTATAGTAGTTATATTCTTGTATATAGGGGCAGTATTATAGTAGTTATATTCTTGTATATAGGGGCAGTATTATAGTAGTTACATTCTTGTATATAGGGGCAGTATTATAATAGTTATATTCTTGTATATAGGGGCAGTATTATAGTAGTTATATTCCTGTATATAAGGGTAGTAATATAGTAGTTATATTCTTGTATATAGGGGCAGTATTCTAGTAGTTATATTCTTGCATATAGGAGCAGTATTATAGTAGTTATATTCTTGTATACAGGGGGCAGTATTATAGTAGTTATATTCTTGTATATAGGGGGCAGTATTATAGTAGTTATATTCTTGTATATAGGGGCAGTATTATAATAGTTATATTCTTGTATATAGGGGCAGTATTATAGTAGTTATATTCTTGCATATAGGAGCAGTATTATAGTAGTTATATTCTTGTATACAGGGGGCAGTATTATAGTAGTTATATTCTTGTATATAGGGGGCAGTATTATAGTAGTTATATTTTTGTATATAGGGGGCAGTATTCTAGTAGTTATATTCTTGCATATAGGAGCAGTATTATAGTAGTTATATTCTTGTATACAGGGGGCAGTATTATAGTAGTTATATTCTTGTATATAGGGGGCAGTATTATAGTAGTTATATTTTTGTATATAGGGGGCAGTATTCTAGTAGTTATATTCTTGTATATAGGGGCAGTATTATAGTAGTTATATTCTTGTACATAGGGGGTAGTATTATAGTAGTTATATTCTTGTATATAGGGAGCAGTATTATAGTAGTTATATTCTTGTATACAGGGGCAGTATTATAGTAGTTATATTCCTGTATATAGGAGGCCGTATTATAGTAGTTATATTCTTGTATATAGGGGGGCAGTATTATAGTAGTTATATTCTTGTATATAGGGGGCAGTATTATAGTAGTTATATTCTTGTATATAGGGGGCAGTATTATAGTAGTTATATTCTTGTATATAGGGGGCAGTATTATAGTAGTTATATTCTTGTATATAGGGAGAAGTATTATAGTAGTTATGTTCCTTTATATAGGAGGAAGTATTATAGTAGTTATATTCTTGTATATAGGAGCAGTATTATAGTAGTTATATTCTTGTATATAGGGGGCAGTATTATAGTAGTTATATTCTTGTATATAGGGAGCAGTATTATAGTAGTTATATTCTTGTATATAGGGGGCAGTATTATAGTAGTTATATTCTTGTATATAGGGGCAGTATTATAGTAGTTATATTCTTGTATATAGTGGGCAGTATTATAGTAGTTATATGCTTGTATATAGGAGCAGTATTATAGTAGTTATATTCTTGTATATAGAGGCAGTATTATAGTAGTTATATTCTTGTATATAGGGAGCAGTATTAGGGCGGGTTCACACATAGCGGAATTTCACTTAAATTCCGCTGCGGACACTCCGCAGCGTTAATCCGCAGCGGAGCCGTTTCTCCATTGACTTTCACTTTAATTTAGCAGTATTCGTTTACACGATGCGTACAATTCCGCTGCGGAGCATAGGCTGCGGAGCGGAATTTGGTGTCCGCAGCATGCTCTGTCTGTTGCGGAGCAGTGGCGGACTGGTTGCGGACTCATGGCGGAATTTCTCCATTGACTTCAATGGAGAGTCAAAATTCCGCAATGAAGTCCGCAGATCTTATGTGTGCTGCGGAGCGTATTGTTTTTACTACCATGACATTTCTTCATTCTGGCTGGACCTATGTATTTCTAGGTCTACAGCCAGACTGAGGAAGTCAATGGGGCTCCCGTAATGACGGGAGCGTTGCTAGGAGACGTCTGTAAATAGTCACTGTCCAGGGTGCTGAAAGAGTTACGCGATCAGCAGTAACTGTTTCTGCACCCGGGACAGTGACTACCGATCTCAATATACATGTATCTGTAAAAAAAAATATAAGTTCATACTTACCGAGAACTCCCTGCGTCTGTCTCCAGTCCGGCCTCCCAGGATGACGTTTCAGTGTAAGTGACGGCTGCAGCCAATCACAGGCCAAGCACAGGCTGCAGCGGTCACATGGACTGGAGCGTCATCCAGGGAGGTCGGGCCGGATGCCGAAAGAGGGACGCGTCACCAAGACAACGGGCGGTAAGTATGAAATTCTTTGACTTTCACTAGGGAAAGTGCTGTCTCTTCTCTCTATCCTGCACTGAATAGGGAGAAGAGAAGCACTTTTCCTGCAGTCCGCAGCGGCCAGTCCGCATCAATTTTCTGCACATTTTGTGCAGATCCGCTGCAGAATCTGCAACGCAGATTCTGTGCGGCATTGATGCGGACAGTTGCGGAGGAATTCCGCCATGTGTGGTCATGCCCTTATAGTAGTTATATTCTTGTATATAGGGGGCAGTATTATAGTAGTTATATTCTTGTATATAGGGGCAGTATTATAGTAGTTATATTCTTGTATATAAGGGGCAGTATTATAGTAGTTATATTCTTGTATATAGGAGGCAGTATTATAGTAGTTATATTCTTGTATATAGAGGCATTATTATAGTAGTTATATTCTTGTA
Organism: Rhinoderma darwinii; assembly: GCF_050947455.1. Lineage (NCBI taxonomy): Eukaryota > Metazoa > Chordata > Amphibia > Anura > Rhinodermatidae > Rhinoderma > Rhinoderma darwinii. The sequence goes on along the minus strand of NC_134698.1, from coordinate 81,248,615 downwards.
TATGGGGGTAGTATTATAGTAGTTATATTCTTGTATACAGGGGGCAGTATTATAGTAGTTATATTCTTGTATATAGGGGCAGTATTATAGTAGTTATATTCTTGTATATAGAGAGCAGTATTATAGTAGTTATATTCTTGTATATAGGAGCAGTATTATAGTAGTTATATTCTTGTATATAAGGGGAGTATTTTAGTAGTTATATTCTTGTATATAGGAGGCAGTATTATAGTAGTTATATTCTTGTGTATAGGGGCAGTATTATAGTAGTTATATTCTTGTATATAGGGGCAGTATTATAGTAGTTATATTCTTGTATATAGGAGGCAGTATTATAGTAGTTATATTCTTGTATATAGGGGCAGTATTATAGTAGTTATATTCTTGTATATAGGGGCAGTATTATAGTAGTTATATTCTTGTATATAGGGGTAGTATTATTATAGTAGGTATATTCTTGTATATAGGGGCAGTATTATAGTAGTTATATTCTTGTATATAGGGGCAGTATTATAGTAGTTATATTCTTGTATATAGGGGCAGTATTATAGTAGTTATATTCTTGTATATAGGGGCAGTATTATAATAGTTATATTCTTGTATATAGGGGCAGTATTATAGTAGTTATATTCCTGTATATAAGGGTAGTAATATAGTAGTTATATTCTTGTATATAGGGGCAGTATTATAGTAGTTATATTCTTGTATATAGGAGCAGTTCTATAGCAGTTATATTCTTGTATATAGGGGGCAGTATTATAGTAGTTATATTCTTGTATATAGGGGGCAGTATTATAGTAGTTATATTCTTGTACATAGGGGTAATATTATACTAGTTATATTCTTGTATATAGGGGCAGTATTATAGTAGTTATATTCTTGTACATAGGGGTAATATTATACTAGTTATATTCTTGTATATAGGAGCAGTATTATAGTCGTTATATTCTTGTATATAGGAGCAGTATTATAGTAGTTATATTATTTTATATAGGAGGCAGTATTATAGTAGTTATATTCTTGTATATAGGAGCAGTATTATAGTAGTTATAGTCTTGTATATAGGGGGCAGTATTCTAGTAGTTATATTCTTGTATATAGGGGCAGTATTATAGTAGTTATATTCTTGTACATAGGGGGTAGTATTATAGTAGTTATATTCTTGTATATAGGGAGCAGTATTATAGTAGTTATATTCTTGTATACAGGGGCAGTATTATAGTAGTTATATTCCTGTATATAGGAGGCCGTATTATAGTAGTTATATTCTTGTATATAGGGGGCAGTATTATAGTAGTTATATTCTTGTATATAGGGGGCAGTATTATAGTAGTTATATTCTTGTATATAGGGGGCAGTATTATAGTAGTTATATTCTTGTATATAGGGGGCAGTATTATAGTAGTTATATTCTTGTATATAGGGAGCAGTATTATAGTAGTTATGTTCCTGTATATAGGAAGAGGTATTATGGTAGTTATATTCTTGTATATAGGAGCAGTATTATAGTAGTTATATTCTTGTATATAGGGGGCAGTATTATAATAGTTATATTCTTGTATATAGGAGGCAGTATTATAGTAGTTATATTCTTGTATATAGGGAGCAGTATTATAGTAGTTATATTCTTGTATATAGGGGGCAGTATTATAGTAGTTATATTCTTGTATATAGGGGCAGTATTATAGTAGTTATATTCTTGTATATAGGGGGCAGTATTATAGTAGTTATATTCTTGTATATAGAGGCAGTATTATAGTAGTTATATTCTTGTATATAGGGGCAGTATTATAGTAGTTATATTCTTGTATATAGGGGGCAGTATTATAGTAGTTATATTCTTGTATATAGAGGCAGTATTATAGTTGTTATATTCTTGTATATAGGGGGCAGTATTATAGTAATTATATTCTTGTATATAGGGGGCAGTATTATAGTAGTTATATTCTTGTATATAGGGAGCAGTATTATAGTTGTTATATTCTTGTATATAGGGGGCAGTATTATAGTAGTTATATTCTTGTATATAGGGGGCAGTATTATAGTAGTTATATTCTTGTATACAGGAGGCAGTATTATAGTAGTTATATTCTTGTATATAGAGGCATTATTATAGTAGTTATATTCTTGTATATGGGGGTAGTATTATAGTAGTTATATTCTTGTATACAGGGGGCAGTATTATAGTAGTTATATTCTTGTATATAGGGGCAGTATTATAGTAGTTATATTCTTGTATATAGGGAGCAGTATTATAGTAGTTATATTCTTGTATATAGGAGCAGTATTATAGTAGTTATATTCTTGTATATAAGGGGAGTATTATAGTAGTTATATTCTTGTATATAGGGGCAGTATTATAGTAGTTCTATTCTTGTATATAGGGGCAGTATTATAGTAGTTATATTCTTGTATATAGGGGCAGTATTATAGTAGTTATATTCTTGTATATAGGGGCAGTATTATACCAGTTATATTCTTGTATATAGGGGCAGTATTATAGTAGTTATATTCTTGTATATAGGGGCAGTATTATAGTAGTTATATTCTTGTATATAGGAGCAGTATTATAGTAGCTATATTCTTGTATATAGGAGGCAGTATTATAGTAGTTATATTCTTGTATATAGGGGTAGTATTATTATAGTAGTTATATTCTTGTATATAGGGGCAGTATTATAGTAGTTATATTCTTGTATATAGGGGCAGTATTATAGTAGTTATATTCTTGTATATAGGGGCAGTATTATAGTAGTTATATTCTTGTATATAGGGGCAGTATTATAGTAGTTATATTCTTGTATATAGGGGCAGTATTATAGTAGTTATATTCTTGTATATAGGAGCAGTATTATAGTTGTTATATTCTTGTATATAGGGGGCAGTATTATAGTAGTTATATTCTTGTATATAGAGGCATTATTATAGTAGTTATATTCTTGTATATGGGGGTAGTATTATAGTAGTTATATTCTTGTATACAGGGGGCAGTATTATAGTAGTTATATTCTTGTATATAGGGGCAGTATTATAGTAGTTATATTCTTGTATATAGGGAGCAGTATTATAGTAGTTATATTCTTGTATATAGGAGCAGTATTATAGTAGTTATATTCTTGTATATAAGGGGAGTATTATAGTAGTTATATTCTTGTATATAGGGGCAGTATTATAGTAGTTATATTCTTGTATATAGGGGCAGTATTATAGTAGTTATATTCTTGTATATAGGGGCAGTATTATAGTAGTTATATTCTTGTATATAGGGGCAGTATTATACCAGTTATATTCTTGTATATAGGGGCAGTATTATAGTAGTTATATTCTTGTATATAGGGGCAGTATTATAGTAGTTATATTCTTGTATATAGGAGCAGTATTATAGTAGTTATATTCTTGTATATAGGAGGCAGTATTATAGTAGTTATATTCTTGTATATAGGGGTAGTATTATTATAGTAGTTATATTCTTGTATATAGGGGCAGTATTATAGTAGTTATATTCTTGTATATAGGGGCAGTATTATAGTAGTTATATTCTTGTATATAGGGGCAGTATTATAGTAGTTATATTCTTGTATATAGGGGCAGTATTATAGTAGTTATATTCTTGTATATAGGGGCAGTATTATAGTAGTTATATTCTTGTATATAGGAGCAGTATTATAGTAGTTATATTCTTGTATATAGGGGGCAGTATTATAGTAGTTATATTCTTGTATATAGGGGGCAGTATTATAGTAGTTATATTCTTGTATATAGGGAGCAGTATTATAGTAGTTATATTCTTGTATATAGGAGCAGTATTATAGTAGTTATATTCTTGTATATAGGGGCAGTATTATAGTAGTTATATTCTTGTATATAGGAGCAGTATTATAGTAGTTATATTCTTGTATATAGGGGCAGTATTATAGTAGTCATATTCTTGTATATAGAGGGCAGTATTATAGTAGTTATATTCTTGTATATAGGAGCAGTATTATAGTAGTTATATTCTTGTATATAGGGGGCAGTATTATAGTAGTTATATTCTTGTATATAGGAGGCAGTATTATAGTAGTTATATTCTTGTATTCTAGTAGTCATTTTCTTGTTGGGTAGGTAGAAGGCATTGGAGCTTCAGATTGTAGATCAGACTTCCTACATTAAGGCCGGATTCACACGAGCGTGTTCAGTCCGTGATATACTGTCCGTAGGTCGGCCGCATTTCCTGGACTGAGCACAATGCAGGGAGCCGGGCTCCTAGCATCATCGTTATCTATGACGCTAGGAGTCGCTGCCTCGCTGCGGGAAAACGGTCACGTACTGAAAACATGTTTTCAGTACAGGACAGTAGTTCCGCTGAGAGTCCGGAAGAGTGCTTAGTCCGGGAAATGTGGCCAACCTGCGGACCGTATATCACGGACTGAACACGCTTGTGTGAATCCGGCCTTAGTCTTCTATAACAGCCTATTATGTGTTTCTAGCAGTACGGGGCACAGTTGCACCTAGGTCTTCCCCTCTGTCTACCTCATAACAGCAGTAATATAAATGCCATTTATCAGTTATGGGGGCCCTGGTAAAGATTTTACATTGTGGCCTAGAAGCTTCAGGGCACATTCAGACGTCGTGGACAGTCCGCAGTGGAATTCTGCAGCGGCCGTTTTTTTACATTTCTTTCTATATATTTTTAGGAAACTTAGTTCAGACGTTGCAGAAAATAACTGTGCGGAAATCAGGCTGCGGTGCAGAATTTTCCCTCCGCAGCAGCTCATGACGTTGCGGAGAAGAAGCGGAATTTCACTGCGGATTTCAGCCTTTGAATTGCAAAAACTGAAATCTGTGGCAAGTCCGCTGTGATATCTGCAACATCTGAATTACCTGTCAAATATGCAAATGTTGGTGCAGATTCGCAAAAAATCTGCGGCAACATTTTCAGCTGAAAAATTGTGCCACGTCTGAACATGGTCTGATACTTCCTCTCTGCTATTGAGTAGATGAGTGTCCTGGGAAGAAATAAACTTATCAGCCTAGTAGAGTAGAAGTCGGGTGTGGGATTGTTACCTCTCAGGTCAGGACGTCTTTTGCTTTTCTTGGAGTCCCTGTGAGATGTAATGATGTTTGGCTGCCGCTCGGCTCGATGCTCTAGGACTGGCACCTATATATACACCTATATATATATACACCTGCTATTTATGTCACACAGGAATGTCTGCCTATTATTACTATTCGGGTGGCATCTTCTATAATCATTTTCCTGGTATGACTTAAGACTGTGAGTGACTTCTTAGTAATGTAAAATTCATTGCTAGAAAAATTAATCTGTGATGCAATGCCATGATGTGATTAATGTCGTAAGAATGGCCACACTGGCATAAGGAACGCTGCGGGGAAACTCATCAGCAATTAGTTCTCATTTGGCACAAGAGCTTACTCTCTGATCTGGCATTAGAACAACAATAACTTTGCATTTTCAGTGTCCTTTCTATTCATGGTGGAATCGATCACCAGGCTCAAGATCTACAGCAAATCATTGGAACATGGTCCAATAATGGATTTATTTTGTGCAGATCCGTAATACGGCGCCCGCAGCCTCCTCTCACCCCTCACTATGGATCTCAGTGGGATTTTGATCAGGATTCACATCTGGTATTCAATGCAGGAATATAAGTTATTCAGAGTCTATAAAAAGATCACATCAAGAAATCTTCTTTTTTTGATTGGCGCCAGCTCAGGGATCAGTCGTTTGCAGCCAATTATACAATATCCCTGTAGGAGACGTGTGATATTACATGACAAATGAATAATACGCATAATAATGTAGGGGTAAGGCCACACGGTGCGTCGTTGACGCGGTTTTGTTGCGTTTGAAAACCTCATGCGTTTTTGTCTCTGTAATGCTGCAGTTCTGTTGCATTTTTAAAGGAAATAGTTTATGGACAGTTTTCACTGGTGTTGAAGTTTGTTAGGTGCTTCCTGTATATAGTTCATTACAATACGTTGCAGAACTGTTAGGCTGGGTTCACACGTGGCGGAATTTCACTTAAATTCCGCTGCGGACACTCCGCAGCGTTAATCCGCAGCGGAGCCGTTTGTCCATTGACTTCCACTTCTATTTAGCAGTGTTCGTTTAGACGATGCGTAACATTCCGCTGCGGAGCATAGGCTGCGGAGCGGAATTTGGTGTCCGCAGCATGCTCTGTCTGTTGCGGAGCAGTGGCGGACTCATGGCGGAATTTCTCCATTGACTTCAATGGAGATTCTAAGTTCCGCAATGAAGTCCGCAGCTGTCATGCACATGTTATGTGTGCTGCGGATGCGTCTTGCTTTTTTGCCATGACATTTCTTCATTCTGGCTGGACCTATGTATTTCTAGGTCTACAGCCAGACTGAGGAAGTCAATGGGGCTCCCGTAATGACGGGAGCGTTGCTAGGAGACGTCTGTAAATAGTCACTGTCCAGGGTGCTGAAAGAGTTAAGCGATCGGCAGTAACTGTTTCTGCACCCGGGACAGTGACTACCGATCCCAATATACATGTATCTGTAAAAAAACATATAAGTTCATACTTACCGAGAACTCCCTGCGTCTGTCTCCAGTCCGGCCTCCCAGGATGACGTTTCAGTCTAAGTGACGGCTGCAGCCAATCACAGGCCAATCACAGGCTGCAGCGGTCACATGGACTGCCGCGTCATCCAGGGAGGTCGGGCTGGATGCCGAAAGAGGGACGCGTCACCAAGACAACGGCCGGTAAGTATGAAATTCGTTTACTTTCACTAGGGAAAGTGCTGTCCCTTCTCTCTATCCTGCACTGATAGAGAGAAGGGAAGCGCTTTTACCACAGTCCGCAGCAGCTAGTCCGCATCAATTTACTGCACATTTTGGGCAGATCCGCCGCAGAATCTGCAACGCAGATTGTGTGCGGCATTGATGCGGTCAGTTGCGGAGGAAATCCGCCACGTGTGGTCATGCCCTTAGGGCATGCCCAGACGTGGCGTATTTCTTCCGCCACTGTCCGCATCAATGCCGCACAGAATCTGCGTTGCAGATTCTGCGGCGGATCTGCCCAAAATGTGCAGTAAATTGATGCGGACTAGCTGCTGCGTATTGAGGTGAAAGTAAAAGAATTTCATACTTACCGGCCGTTGTCTTGGTGACGCGTCCCTCTTTCGGCATCCAGCCCGACCTCCCTGGATGACGCGGCAGTCCATGTGACCGCTGCAGCCTGTGATTTGCCTGTGATTGGCTGCAGCCTGTGATTGGCCTGTGATTGGCTGCAGCCTGTGATTGGCCTGTGATTGGCTGCAGCCTGTGATTGGCCTGTGATTGGCTGCAGCTTGTGATTGGCCTGTGATTGGCTGCAGCCTGTGATTGGCCTGTGATTGGCTGCAGCCGCCACTTAGACTGAAACGTCATCCTGGGAAACCGGACTGGAGACAGAAGCAGGGAGTTCTCGGTAAGTATGAACTTCTATTTTTTTACAGTTTGCTGTATATTGGGATCGGTAGTCACTGTCCCGGGTGCAGAAACAGTTACTGCCGATCGCTTAACTCTTTCAGCACCCTGGACAGTGACTATTTACTGACGTCGCCTAGCAACACTCCCGTAATTACCGGTGCACACACATAGTCACCCGTAATTACGGGAGCCCCATTGACTTCCTCAGTCTGGCTGTAGACCTAGAAATACATAGGTCCAGCCAGAATGAAGAAATATCATGTTAAAAAAGCAAGACGCATCCGCAGCACACATAACATGTACATGACATCTGCGGACTTCATTGCGGAATTTTGAATCTCCATTGAAGTCAATGGAGAAATTCCGCAATGAGTCCGCAACAAGTCCGCAACAACCATTGTATGCTGCGGACACCAAATTCCGCACCGCAGCCTATGCTCCGCAGCAGAATTGTCCGCAATGTGTAAACGAACACTACTAAGAAGCTGTGGAAGGCAATGGAGAAACGTCTGGCCATGCCCTTGGACTTTATTGACATGAAACCCTGTAAGTTCTGTATAATGAGACACTTTGAGTCTTCTTGGTTTTGAGCAGAAACTCACATCATATTTAAGTCATTAAATCAGAAACATTTCATCTCGTTCACTTCTCCTGTATGAGGAAATTCAGCATGTAGAAATCCAAGAGCGCGGTCACCATTGTAAGTATTAGGAAGTAGGTCACCGAAACTCGACCTGTCAATATAATGTTCAATATCCTGTAGAAACTTCACAATCCCATCATAGATATATTTATAGGACATTCCAGGCGGAGAATGAACGGAGAGGAGGCCGTACACGGCTCTGTCCAGTGTATGATGGGAGTTATAGTACAAAACTGAGCAAGAATGCTCAACTATTTCAGTAACTCCCATAGAAGTGAATGGGCAGAGCGTGTACGGTGATCTCTCCGCTCATTCTCCGCCTGGATGCAGCAGACACCTCACCGGGTGGGACAGAGGTCGGGGGGACCTCAGTGCTCGACATGGGTGTGGGTCACAGTGGTCAGACCCACATCTTTTAAACTTCTATGGCATATCTTGTGGATATGCCATTATCGTATGTGAGGGGAATACCCCTTTAAGAGAACTCAATATACAAGTTTTACTTTTACATGACTGTTACTTTTCTTATTAGTTGTATATAAAATATAAAATTGCAGATATAAATCAGCTCTTCTTAACAGGGGTTTCTTGTTCTGCAGCTTCTTAATATAATTTGCGTTTCAAATCCTCACCATTTTAAAGATCTCTGCTCGCTGTCAGTGAATAACAATATTGTTTACATCTAGAGGCTGAAAACCTGCCCTGATTTTATATTTCTAATAGATGAGGGTTTGTTACAATGTATCCAGTCAGCTCAACATCCTGGACTGCACACTGATACATTTTACTGCACTGATACATTTTACTGCACTGATACATTGTAACAAACTATCAGGACAGGAAAGATATTTGTGTTGGTGATGTATTTAGCTCACAAAGGATTGTCTAGACCGGATACTAATGTAGCAAACCCTCAGCAGTGAGAAATATTAGGTCAGGGATTTAAATATTGAACTCCTCCATCACCAAGTAAGGGGGCACCACCCTAGACCACCAAGGATAAGAGCATAAACCCTTCCATCTATGACCCTATACCACTAGGTAAGCAAATATTAACCCCTTAAAGAGGCTCTGTCACCAGATTCTCAAATCCCTATCTCCTATTGCATGTGATCGGCGCTGCAATGTAGAGAACAGTAACGTTTTTGTTTTTTTAAAACATTCATTTTTGGCCAAGTTATGAGCAATTTTATATATATGCAAATGAGCTTTGAAATGGACAACTGGGCGTGTTTACGTGTATGACGCTGACCAATCAGTGATCAATCAGCGTCATACACTCCTCTCCATTCATTTACACAGCAGCATCACGTTCTTACTAGAATGATGTGCAGCCACATACACAAGTGTCCTGATAATGAATACACATGACTTCCAGCCTGGACGTCATGTGTACTCAGAATCCTGACACTTCTGAATCTTTTCTGTGAGATTCCAGCAAGCCACGCGTAATCTCGCGAGATTACGAGGTAAACGAGATTTCGCTTCCCTTGCTAGAATCTCACAGAAAAGATTCAGAAATGTCAGGATTCTGAGTACACATGACGTCCAGGCTGGAGGTCATGTATATTCATTATCAGGACACTTGTGTATGTGACTGCACATCGTTCTAGTAAGAACACTATGTGCTGTGTAAATGAATGGAGAGGAGTGTATGACGCTGACTGGTCACTGATTGGTCAGCGTAATACACGTAAACACGCGCAGTTGTCCATTTCAAAGCTCATTTGCATATATATAAAATTGCTCATAACTTGGCCAAAAATGAATGTTTTAAAAAAACAAAAACGTTACTGTTCTCTACATTGCAGCGCCGATCACATGCAATAGGAGATAGGGATTTGAGAATCTGGTGACAGAGCCTCTTTAACTACCCTAAACCACCAAGGGAGGGGGCATTAACCCCCTCCACTATCTTAAACCACCAGATAAATCGACATTAACCCTTCATCTACGCTGGCTAGTGGAATTAATCTCTTCACAACCTAAATTAGTCTGTATTTTCTGTTGTCTAAGCCTGGGAATTTCTTACAGTATAAAAAAAATACAATATCTATTAGTCTGAAGCGGAAATGCAACAATGTAACAAACATTCACAACCTTCTTGCTATGTCATAATAAACTTCCCAGCAGCGTTACATCGTCGTCTTACAAGACAAACTGGAATTTTCAAGGAACGAAGATAACAAATATTTAATAATTACGTCTAATTATAGACTCTCGGACGAGTGACTAATATGATTACGCGTCTGTGTCATCTTGTTTTACACGTCTATGCCGTACATTTTATGTGGATTTCCCCTTAGGGCAAGAGTAGTAGTTTCACATTCTCATGAGCTGCCATTATCACGTTCTGACCCCATGTGGCTTGTCCAGCTGCCGAGCTAAGAAATAAAAGGTTGAAAGCAAAAGCTGATATCATACGGCTCAACCCAAGCACCTACAGACCAACTATAGAGATTCCATATACTAAAGTATTAGTTATAGGTGTTAGCAGAGCTGAGGGGGTCACATGGAGAAGAGAAAAGCTCATCCAATGAAGCAGAACTCATTTTGTTAAATGTAGCACAACTGAGTTTGTTTGATGTAATAATGTTGTTTGTCCTGTGCAGAACAGATGAGTTTGACTGCACCGTAACACAGGATGTAACTCAGGATCAGTAAAGGATAAGTAATGTAATGTATGTACACAGTGACTCCACCAGCAGAATAGTGAGTGCAGCTCTGGAGTATAATACAGGATGTAACTCAGGATCAGTACAGGATAAGTAATGTAATGTATATACACAGTGACCACCAGCAGAATAGTGAGTGCAGCTCTGGAGTATAATACAGGATGTAACCCAGGATCAGTACAGGATAAGTAATGTAATGTATGTACACAGTGACTCCACCAGCAGAATAGTGAGTGCAGCTCTGGAGTATAATACAGGATGTAACTCAGGATCAGTACAGGATAAGTAATGTATGTACACAGTGACTCCACCAGCAGAATAGTGAGTGCAGCTCTGGAGTATAATACAGGATATAACTCAGGATCTGTACAGTATAAGTAATGTAATGTATGTACACAGTGACTCCACCAGCAGAATAGTGAGTGCAGCTCTGGAGTATAATACAGGATGTAACTCAGGATCAGTACAGGATAAGTAATGTAATGTATGTACACAGTGACTCCACCAGCAGAATAGAGAGTGCAGCTCTGGAGTAAAATACAGGATGTAACTCCGGATCAGTAAAGGAAAAGTAATGTAATGTATGTACACAGTGACTTCACCAGCAGAATAGTGAGTGCAGCTCTGGAATATAATACAGGATGAAACTCAGGATCAGTACAGGATAAGTAATGTAATGTATGTACACAGTGACTCCACAAGCAGAATAGTGAGTGCAGCTCTGGAGTATAATACAGGATGTAACTCAGGATCAGTATAGGATAAGTAATGTCATGTATGTACACAGTGACTCCACCAGCAGAATAGTGAGTGCAGCTCTGGAGTATAATACAGGATGTAACTCCGGATCAGTACAGGATAAGTAATGTAATGTATGTACACAGTGACTCCACCAGCAGAATAGTGAGTGCAGCTCTGGAGTATAATACAGGATGTAACTCAGGATCAGTACAGGATAAGTAATGTAATGTATGTACACAGTGACTCCACCAGCAGAATAGTGAGTGCAGCTCTGGAGTATAATACAGGATGTAACTCAGGATCAGTACAGGATAAGTAATGTATGTACACAGTGACTCCACCAGCAGAAAAGTGACGGCAGCTCTGGAGTATAATACAGGATGTAACTCAGGATCAGTACAGGATAAGTAATGTAATGTATGTACACAGTAACTCCGCAAGCAGAATAGTGAGTGCAGCTCTGGCGTATAATACAGGATGCAACTCAGGATCAGTACAGGATAAGTAATGTAATGTATGTACACAGTGACTCCACAAGCAGAATAGTGAGTGCAGCTCTGGAGTATAATACAGGATATAACTCAGGATCAGTACAGGATCAGTAATGTAATGTATGTACACAGTGACTTCACCAGCAGAATAGTGAGTGCAGCTCTGGAGTATAATACAGGATATAACTCAGGATCAGTACAGGATCAGTAATGTAATGTATGTACACAGTGACTTCACCAGCAGAATAGTGAGTGCAGCTCTGGAGTATAATACAAGATGTAACTCAGGATCAGTACAGGATAAGTAATGTAATGTATGTACACAGTGACTTCACCAGCAGAATAGTGAGTGCACCTCTGGAATATAATACAGGATGTAACTCAGGATCAGTACAGGATAAGTAATGTAATGTATGTACACAGTGACTCCACCAGCAGAATAGTGAGTGCAGCTCTGGAGTATAATACAGTATCAGTACAGGATAAGTAATGTAATGTATATACACAGTGACTCCACCAGCAGAATAGTGAGTGCAGCTCTGGAGTATAATACAGGATGTAACTCAGGATCAGTACAGGATAAGTAATGTATGTACACAGTGACTCCACCAGCAGAAAAGTTAGTGCAGCTCTGGAGTATAATACAGGATGTAACTCAGGAACAAGGCAGGATAAGTAATGTAATGTATGTACACAGTGACTACAGTGAATGCAGCTCCGGAGTATAATGCAGGATGTAACTCAGGAACAAGGCAGGATAAGTAATGTAATGTATGTCACTTTATTTTGACTCAACTGTTGATATGGGTCATGGGTTTTGAGGTGCCAAAATCTATAGGTATGAAGATTTAGCCCTATGGACATATTTTCCCCTAACAGGATGCTGGAAACAGTTTTTACTGTAACAAATACCATTCCTGCAGTATTTTTTGGCCATTCTGTGGCAGTATTATATGGGTATCGGATGGTTGTATTTTTGGGTACTATATAGCAGCATTATGTGAGCACAGTATTGCAGTATTATATGAGCACTGTATGGCACCATTATTGGGCACTGTATAGCAGCATTATGCGCACCCTCACTAAATGTTTTGATCATAGAATCAGTAACTCAAAATTTGCAGCTAAACATGTGAACCTCGTTTCTAAGCACGGCATAGGCTTTACTGCAAAAGTGTGAACATATCAGTGTAGCAGGTGCCAATCTCTCCATCCTGCTTCTCCCCTGATATACACAGCCTTGGTTATAGCAGGACAGAAGGGGCAATGACCTGGGGTCTCAATCATCCCAACCCCACCATGTATGGCCAATTCAAACTTTCTCCATTGCTGCTTTATTATGTGGGAAAGATATGGCCCAATGATCTGGACAGTAGGGGCCCTTTTACAGGGGCCATTATGGGCCATGAAAATGAGCGCCGATCAATGAGACAGTTTGTTCATTGACGCTTGTTTGCTCCTTTCATTGCCTATGTATGGGGACGAGTGATAGTTATTCCGATCGCTCGTCCCCATACATTTCTATCATGTCGGCAGAACATCTCCTTGTTTACACAGGGCAATGATCGGGAACAATCATTCATATGACCGCTCATTTGCCCAGTAATTGGCCCATGTAAAAGGGCCTTAAGAATAAGCAGTAGGCATTTTCCAGGCACTGTGTAGAATTATGTGAGCACTGTATGGCAGCTGTTTCCATAGATCCAGCAGAGGTAAATTGGATTTACGGAAGTCAGGGAAGTCCTATGCAGCAGGAGAGATCGGTATACAATCACTCCTATCACCGATCCCTCCGCAGCTGCACCTCACCAATAAGTGGGGAGGGGGGTCCCCACAATTTCAGAAGAAATTATTTATATCTACACTCTTATGGAACAGGGTGGTTATTTCATCTTATTTTCACAAAAGCAATCAAATGTTTTCCTACAAGCTGCTCAGACCAACAATAAATAAATAAAAAGTGAAAATATTATGTTCTGTTTTTGTTATTGGATTCATTGTGCAACATTTACTCACAGGCAGCTGGGAACTAACAGTAATTGATACATATTCTGTTCTTTGGCTCCACCCTGTGGTCATCTTGAGTATAGGCTGTAAACTGGAAATTAGTCTCCCAGTAGAGCCTGCAGCTGAGATAAACAACCCCCACACAGCACCGTTTAAAAAAAAAAAAGTGACTGATCCTGAGCTACATCCTGTATTATACTCCAGAACTGTACTCACTATTCTGCTGGTGGAGTCACTGTACATACATTACATTACTTATCCTGTACTGATCCTGTATTATACTCCAGAGCTGCACTCACTATTCTGCTGGTGGAATCACTGTGTACAGACATTACATTACTTATCCTGTACTAATCCTCAGTTACATCCTGTATTATACTCCAGAGCTGCACTCACTATTCTGCTGGTAGAGTCACTGTGTACATACATTACTTATATCCTGTATTATACTCCAGAGCTGCACTCACTATTCTGCTGGTGGAGTCACTGTGTACATACATTACATTACTTATCCTGTACTGATCCTGAGTTACATCCTGTATTATACTCCAGAGCTGCACTCACTATTCTGCCGGTGGAGTCACTGTGTACATACATTACATTACTTATCCTGTACTGATCCTGAGTTACATCCTGTATTATACTCCACAGCTGCACTCACTATTCTGCTGGTGGAGTCACTGTGTACATACATTACATTACTTATCCTATACTGATCCTGAGTTACATCCTGTATTATACTCCAGAGCTGCACTCACTATTCTGCTGGTGGAGTCACTGTACATACATTACATTACTTATCTTGTACTGATCCTGTATTATACTCCAGAGCTGCACTCACTATTCTGCTGGTGGAATCACTGTGTACAGACATTACATTACTTATCCTGTACTAATCCTCAGTTACATCCTGTATTATACTCCAGAGCTGCACTCACTATTCTGCTTGTGGAGTCACTGTGTACAGAAATTACATTACTTATCCTGTACTGATCCTGAGTTACATCCTGTATTATACTCCAGAGCTGTACTCACTATTCTGCTTTTGGCATCACTGTGTACATACATTACATTACTTATCCTGTACTGATACTGTATTATACTCCAGAGCTGCACTCACTATTCTGCTAGTGCAGTCACTGTGTACATACATTACTTATCCTTTACTGATCCTAAGTTATATCCTGTATTATACTCCAGAGCTGCACTCACTATTCTGCTGGTGGAGTCACTGTGTACATACATTACATTACTTATCCTGTACTGATCCTGAGTTACATCCTGTATTATACTCCAGAGCTGTACTCACTATTCTGCTGGTGCAGTCACTGTGTACATACATTACATTACTTATCCTGCACTGATCCTGAGTTACATCCTGTATTATACTCCAGAGCTGCACTCACTATTCTGCTGGTGGAATACAACATATCTTTTTAGTTTTGTTGCTTTCAACCACTAGAATATGGAGCACATGATCCTTTGTCTGTTTGCTCACCTTTATTTGTAGTGCCTTTTCTAGATTTCCTAATGACAAATCTGCCATATTTAATAGATTCACACAGGAGCACGGGTTGGATCTACGGTACATATTGCAGTATAAGCAACAGATTTGCATTCAGGAGTTCAGGAAACAGATATAACTGCAGACTAGAATCTTCAATAAATGAAGGACTTATATTTACTGGTGATTTTTTTTATTTGAGGGGAATTGTTCTGTAGGAGGGAGAGTGGAGGCGCTGATGGAAAGTATTTCTCTCTTTTACCGTAAACGCCATGTTTCTATCTACCGCCGAATGACATGATTTATTTTTTATCAGCCGTGCCACCATAACTATGGATATAGATCCAAGTCAACGAAGATGTTTGGCCTCTAGGGACAAGATTCACACAGGTTTAGTTAACTATTAATCCGGCTGCAGCAGAGCAGACCTCAGTGAAATAACCTGCAGCGAAGCAGATCCAACCGTCATTCCTGCTGCGCAGATTTCTCCATGTGGATCAGTTATGGCAGAGCTGAGGGCGCTGGTAACTCTGGCGGTATTATTATTTACACAGATTCATAGCCAGAAGATTCTGTCAGACAGGAAAAAATGTGGGGACCCCCAGTGCGAAAGTAAGTGTACCCCATGACAAACTCTTCTATAGACTACAGACTCAGGGACAAGGATGTGATCAGATGACAGTTCCAGTATGTATCCATTATCAGAATCTCCACGTATAACTCGCGTTACGTACATACATGGATAATGGGAAAGTTGTTCCAATCGTAGTCAACGTTAATGTAATCCCTGAGCCTGGAATGTATGGGCCACACGCGATTGTTATGTCCCTAAAGATCTACTAGTTATAAGTATAGGCGCCCCTGTCACTCATTATATCATTGAGACTGATATTTTATATTACACTGTATGAGAACTTCTAGTGGTTTTATGTTGTCGGGATAGAGGCTTTTCTGCAGGTGAAGGACGCAGCGGAGGGGACAAAGGTCGCGCCGTGTGTTTATGGCAGGTGACAGATAATGGAGTAAACTGAGGACTCCACGCCTGGAAGGATTAGTAACGGCTTAAAGGGAATGTCCACTCATGCAACCTCTTTCCATATGTCCGGGCAGGTATATGTATCTGGTTCAGGTATAAATAAAGGACATAGGTATAGGACCTAATACTTGTCACATCTGGTTTTCTACAAGTCCTTTCCACATTCTGCCTCCTTCAGCTCAAAAACATTTCTGAAACCCGCTCTTTCACCATAATGCTTGAACGTGCCCTCATCATCTCCCCCCTAGACTACTGCAACATACATTTCTCTAGCCTCCCCTCTTGCACTCCTCCACACCATCCTCCGCTCCGCAGCCCAGTTAATCTATCTATCCCCTCACTCCTATCTGACAGTCCCTTCATTGGATCCTTATCGCACAGGTTAATGTGGCCCCTTGGGCAACATAAACTTAGGAGGCCCCTTTGCGGGGGAACTCACGGTGGCAGTAAAATGGCAGAAAACTGCATATTGTGCCCCCGTATAGAAGTTAGGCCCCCAGTTTGTGCCCCCATATATACAGTGCCCCCTGTAGGTAATGCCCCAGTGCCCTCTGTAGATAGTGCCACACACACACACACACACACACACACACACACACACACACACACACACACACTCCCTGCAGATAGTGCCACACACCCCTTGTAGATAATGCCACACAACCCTTGTAGATAGTGTCACACACACCTGTAGATAGTGCCACACACACCCCATTGTAGATAATACCACACACCCCATTGTAGTGCCACCCAGGGACGGACTGGCCATCTGGTAGTTCTGGCAAATGCCAGATGGGCCCGTGAACAGTGGGCCACCTGCTGGCCGCCCAAACAATAAGTGCCGACGTCCTACTGCCTCTCTGAGTGGGCGGCGGTGCCACTGAAACCAGCCGCCGCCACCCCCTCCTGCCCTAATTGTACCAGCCTTATGACGCTGATTGGCAGGACAGAATGACTTGCCCCGCCAATCAGTGCCTTTCAACGATGCTAGCGGCGTGATGATGTCATCGCACCGCTTCCGTTGTTGAAAGGCGCTGATTGGCGGGGCAAGTCACTCTGCCCTGCCAATCAGCGCCGTTGTTCAGCCGCAGTAGACCTGCTCAGAAGAGAGCAGGCCTGAATTGACACAGGACGGCGCGGGAACGGGATGAAAGTGAGTATGTAAAGTTTTGTTTTCTTTCCACTTAAAAGTGTGAGTGGCATTATCTACAGGGGGGGCTATATATGGGACACTATAGACAGGGGAGGCTATGTGTGGCAGAGTCTACAGGGGAGGCTATATGTGGGAGACTAAGAGGGGGCTATATGTGGGGCACTGTCTATAGGGGAGGCTATATGGGGCCTTATCTACAGGGGAGGCTATATGTGGGACACAACCTACAGGGGAGGCTTTATATGGGGCCTTATCTACAGGGGAGGCTATATGTGGGACAGTCTACAGGGTAGGCTATGTGTGGGGCAGAGTCTACAGGGGAGGCTATATGTGGAATACTATCTACAGGGGGGCTATATGTGGGGCACTATATACAGGGGAGTTTATATGTGGGACACAATCTACAGGTGGGCTACATGTGGGGCACTATCTACAGGGGGGCTATATGTGGGCCCCATACACTGTGTGTGTGGGAAACAGTGTATGGTGCTATTATAATCAGGGACACAGTGCATGGTGCAATTATAATTAGAGGTGCAGTGTATGGAACTATTATATTTAGGGGTGTGTTTCACATTTACAGTGTGTGTCACCATGAGAATTTTATCTTCGTTTAAAGGTGCAGAAATGTTTAAATAGTGAGAAGCTGAAGACATCTGAGTGGCAAACTGCAGAAATGGGTCGTGGCCGGGAGAAGTCATCATAGAGGTCTGGACCCCATTGGAGAAGAAAAGAGAAAAAGAACAATTAGAATCTGTGATGTCACCGGTGAGTCACTTAATGTAAATGTTTATTCTGCCTCTAATCAGCACTGTAGTCACTGTATGATCTGCAGTGAGAGGATGGGTGGTATAAGATTTTTTTGGTGAAACAGCAACTCCCAGCATATCCTTACCATTGTTCGATCCATGCTAGGAGCTGTAGTTTTACGCTGTACAAACCTATACGGCAGGTGTTGCACTAAATTGAGCTGTATTTGTGCTGGTGCTGTATTTATGTACTGAGCTTGGTTCTGGTGCTGTATTTATGTACTGAGCTTGGTTCTGGAGCTGTATTTATGTACTGAGCTTGGTTCTGGAGCTGTATTTATGTACTGAGCTTAGTTCTGGCACTATATGTACTGAGCTCAGTTCTGGTGCTGTATATATGTAATGAGCTCAGTTCTGGTGCTGTATATATGTACTGAGCTTGGTTCTGGCACTATATGTAATGAGCTTTGTTCTGGTGTTGTATATATGTACTGAGCTTGGTTCTGGCACTATATGTAATGAGCTTGGTTCTGGTGTTGTATATATGTACTGAGCTTGGTTCAGGTGTTGCATATATGTACTGAGCTTTATTCTTGCACTGTATATATGTACTGAGCTTTGTTCTGGTGCTGTATATATGTAGTGAGCTTTGTTCTGGTGCTGTAAATGTCAGAGTTTGGTTCTGATGCTGTAATTAGTTAGAATATATTAATAATAACAAAATTGCAGGGCAGATGGAGTTGATTTCAATTCATTGTATATTTAATGGAAACCTGCCTGGTAGTTTTAAAGGGAACCTGTCACCAGCATTTCACCTATTCAACTCTACTCACCCCTCACTGGCCGCTGCTGTCAAAAGTTCATTGCCGATATCCCCTTTCCTAAAAACTTCCTCCGACTGTAAATAATGGTATGCAAACATTCTGCGCCGTGTATGGTAATAATCCGGTGTCCCTTTGTGCGCACACCAGAAGAGGACATCAATGCACAAGCGTAGGATTTTGTGTGTGCTGGGGGAGATGTGAGGAGCCTTCTCGGAAAGACTTGAGGAATGAAGACGTGCTTCATTAGCATACGGTGTGGGAACACTAAAAACGGAATACTAAAGGTACAGAGCTACTTAGAAGATAAAGATAGGTTACATAGAAATGATTTTTTTACCCACTTCCACCAGGTATTGATGGTTTAATAGGTGAAATGCTGGGGACAGGTTCCCTTTAACCCCTTGAACCGCCACCATGCGGTAATACATGACCTGACAATATTTCCAAACATTCCCCTGTATGTTTTTTTCAGATGCAGAAAAATCTATAAAATCAACTTTTAAACCAGCGCACACTATATGCTAATTACTTAAAGGGTCATGGGGCGGTGCCGCTATCCTGAAGAGTCAGAGTTCTGCCACCAAACCCACCTTTCCATGCTTGATTGACATCCCCCCGGCTGTTATTCATCACTTCCAGTCTCCTCCAACTTTCTCGGATGCGCCATTGCCTTGTACTACTTGGGCCCGCACCGTGCAGCGAGGTGTACTCTGCCCGGCTGCACCGCGCATGCCAGTACAAGGCAACGGCGCATCCGCAAGAGTTGGAGGAGGCTGGTAGTGATGTATAACAGCCAGGGGGATGTCAATTAAAATCTGGGGGGTGCCATTTCAATTTTCGCCTCAGGCAGCAGGAAAGCTGGAATCGGCCCTGCGGACAGTGGTGAACACGAGCATCAACATTACAATAACTGCTGCCTCCCGGTGTTTATAACCACATCTCTCCGGTGATTTATTGCTGTGTACTCTGCAATGATGGGAAGGAGCGCTGCAGAAATGAAGTACAGCGCTTGTTGGCCGAGCCGCATCTAATCAGCTCTAGATGTGCTTTCTGCACTGACGCCGCGCCCATTAGCGCACGTCTCTGGCGCCGCAGAGGAAAAGGAGAATCAGTACCTGCCCGTTCTGCATGTACAAATCAAACCTAACGCTGGTTGGCTGAGCATCAGCCAATCAGTGATGGGCTTGCTATTATCACTGAGATGATAAATCGGAGCACTGAGATGATAAATCGGAGCACTGAGGTGATAAATCGGAGCACTGAGGTGATAAATCGGAGCACTGAGGTGATAAATCGGAGCACTGAGGTGATAAATCGGAGCACTGAGGTGATAAGTCGGAGCACTGAGATGATAAATCGGAGCACTGAGATGATAAATCGGAGCACTGAGATGATAAGTCGGAGCACTGAGATGATAAATCGGAGCTCTGAGATGATAAATCGGAGCACTGAGATGATAAATCGGAGCACTGAGATGATAAATCGGAGCACTGAGATGATAAATCGGAGCACTGAGGTGATAAATCGGAGCTCTGAGGTGATAAATCGGAGCTCTGAGATGATAAATCGGAGCACTGAGGTGATAAGTCGGAGCACTGAGATGATAAATCGGAGCACTGAGATGATAAATCGGAGCACTGAGGTGATAAATCGGAGCACTGAGATGATAAATCGGAGCTCTGAGATGATAAATCGGAGCACTGAGGTGATAAGTCGGAGCACTGAGATGATAAATCGGAGCACTGAGATGATAAGTCGGAGCACTGAGATGATAAATCGGAGCACTGAGATGATAAGTCGGAGCACTGAGATGATAAATCGGAGCACTGAGATGATAAGTCGGAGCACTGAGATGATAAATCGGAGCTCTGAGGTGATAAGTCGGAGCACTGAGATGATAAATCGGAGCACTGAGATGATAAGTCGGAGCTCTGAGATGATAAGTCGGAGCACTGAGATGATAAATCGGAGCACTGAGATGATAAGTCGGAGCACTGAGATGATAAATCGGAGCACTGAGATGATAAGTCGGAGCACTGAGATGATAAATCGGAGCACTGAGATGATAAATCGGAGCACTGAGATGATAAATCGGAGCACTGAGATGATAAATCGGAGCACTGAGGTGATAAATCGGAGCTCTGAGATGATAAATCGGAGCACTGAGATGATAAGTCGGAGCACTGAGGTGATAAGTCGGAGCACTGAGATGATAAATCGGAGCACTGAGATGATAAATCGGAGCACTGAGGTGATAAATCGGAGCTCTGAGGTGATAAATCGGAGCTCTAAGGTGATAAATCGGAGCTCTGAGGTGATAAATCGGAGCTCTGAGGTGATAAATCGGAGCTCTGAGGTGATAAATCGGAGCTCTGAGATAAGTCGGAGCTCTGAGATGATAAATCGGAGCTCTGAGATGATAAATCGGAGCACTGAGATGATAAGTCGGAGCACTGAGATGATAAATCGGAGCTCTGAGATGATAAATCGGAGCTCTGAGATGATAAATCGGAGCACTGAGATGATAAATAGGAGCACTGAGATGATAAGTCGGAGCACTGAGGTGATAAGTCGGAGCTCTGAGATGATAAGTCGGAGCTCTGAGATGATAAATCGGAGCTCTGAGATGATAAATCGGAGCTCTGAGATGATAAGTCGGAGCTCTGAGATGATAAGGGGGTGCCAGTGCTCTTCTGTAGGATATTACATTGTGTCACATACTCCTCCTTTCTCTTTAAGGTATGATGATGAGAGTTTCAGCAAAACAAGATTACTCCGGCCCCGACTGCAGATTCTTAACTTTTAAACCAGGAGATGAAATTAATGTTTATTATAAACTGACTGGAAGGAGAGAAGACCTGTGGCAAGGAAGCGTAAGTTACCCAGTGTGATCCCTACCAGCCCTGCCCCAGGGCACAGCGGGTAGTTACTGACTGGTGCCCAATTTGACTGATTTCCGACCACCTTCTATGGCCAGCTTCAAGGAGAACAATTAAAAGGTCTATATTACAATCCCTTTAAAGAGCTTCCCTACCTGTGACCCCATGATAACACTTCCTGCCCCTGTATTTTTTCAGGTCAATATAGAAAGAATTGGCCTCATAGCAGCCAATCAGATCATAGCTTTTTATTAGTAAGCACTTCCCACCGGACACTTGTAAATGTAACCAGCAGCAAATAAATATATTTTTTAATAGTCATTTTTATAATTATATTGTATCACAAGGAAATCATCTGAATGTGATAATAATTAATAGTTGTTCATTATTACTGTGATGTTTGTGTTTATATAACACTTTATTTCATATATTTCAGAAAGGAAAAGCGTACGGCTTCTTTCCCAAAGACACAGTCATCATTGAGGAGGTTTTTCTAAGTGAGGAAATAGAGATCCCTGCGCAGGTAACAATATTTATCTACTAAAAAACTTTGCCGCTTTTTAGCTCTTCTCCATTAGGACATGGCTATGACTAGTGACTCCAGCTTAGCTGCATTGTCTATTGGAGTCTAAAGTAGTCCAAAATCCACCTCTACCTGTCTCATCAGAAGCTCAGGCTGCTACTTTGTACCTCCCACATGCTTTACACTGCAGCACTGCTACATAAGGGCAAAGTTATGATCAGTGACTCCATTTTAGCTGCATTGTCTATTGGAATCTGAGGTAGTATAAAATTCACCTCCTATCTCATCAGAGGCTCAGGGTGCTTTTCTGTACCTCCCGCATGCTTTACACTGCAGCTCTGCTCCAATCAGGCACAGCTATGATTAGTGGCACCAGTTTAGCTGCATTGTCTATTGGTAGTAAAAAATTCACCACCTATCTAATCAGAGGCTCAGGTTTCTGCTTTGTACGCCCCTCATGCTTTACACTGCAGCTCTGATCCTTTAAGGCACGGTTATGATCACAGTTTAGCTACATTGTCTATTGGGGCCTAGATAAGAGACAGCCAGCTGTAAACTTCCTTCCTGGTAGAATCTCTCAAACTTGTGCTCTTTAGACGCTGTATGGCGCTGCTTCCCTGTATGGTGCTATGTAAAGTCCTTGGCACTATATGGTAGAATTACATGGCACTACTATTTCTTTCCATTTCCTTCCTTGATAAAACATGGGAAGAGGACATTTCCTAATTTTCATATATTCATAATCCTTGCAAAATACATTTCTCCCCAGGAAATTGACTTTGTGTGTCTGGACGGCGGTGAATATTTTTTTGAAAATGAAGACAGTGTTTTGAATAATATTAAGAAAAAAAAACCTTCAGACCATATCCTACCGGAAGATACGAGTACAGGAGGTAAATAAGGCCATTGTAATGTATATGGAACGATTAGGAAAAAGCGTCTATTATTTTTTCCAGAAACAGCGCCATCTTCTCCATGGGTTGTGTCTGGTATTGCAGTTTAGTCTCATTCATTTGAAACAGGATAAGCTGCAATACCAGAGACAGCCCATAGACAAGGGTAGCGCTGTTTTGGGGAAATAATAAAACAACCTTTTTTTTTTTTTTTTTTTTTAGGATCCGGGAGAATCCCTTTAAGAGATTACATTTATAGTAATTCCCAAATATTATTTGAATTAATCTCTTTACAAGCAGGATTGGTCCCATAAACCCTCCAGGGAAACAGCAAATTTTCAATGTTTCCCTCGCAGCCCATTACAATTGGCTGTTTTATGATGACCTGTATATGCAGGGCCATACACATCCATACAGGCTGCCATAAACTGCTGATCCATTTGCAGGGCACTGGCAGAAAATATGAATGTCGCAGATCTAGAAACTTATTACATGGGTGGTAGATTGAATAAATCCAATGATAAGGGAGGATTCTAATACATTAACATGGGTTTGTCATGTTCATATACAATATATAATATCAGAGATACATTGTTTCATTCAACAGGTGGACATCTTCCTGAAGAGTCTCCAGACGTCACCGTCCAGGAGACACCAGATCCAGAAGCCCCAGACAAAGAATCTTGGGGTCCCTCAGGCATTGCAGGGTGGTTTGGTCTGGGAAAAACCAATGAAAAGAAAGAGACGGAAACTGATGCTGAAAACATAAACAAAGAAACTGTCAATGAAGAAGCTGAATCTGAAAAACAACCGGGGAAAAGTCCCCCAGAAAAGTCCGGCTGGCTTGGAGGCCGACTCAAAAAGTTCCTGCCCTTTGGAGAACAAAGAGATGAACCACAATCAATGGATAATGAGGCCAATGGAGAAAAAGCTTCCACTCCTACCCAACAGACTGACCAAGACCAAAGAAACCTAAATAAGGACGGTGAAGACTCCAAGTCAAAGTGGTTTAACTTTGGAATTAAAGATGTTTTAGGTTTTGGGGTCAAAAACGAGAAGAAAGAAGAAACAATCGAGAATGTGGATGAAATAGACAATGAGATGACACCAGAGAATCCGAGTCCATCTCAGGACAGACCAGTGGATAGTAATCCGGTGCCCGACCAATCAGACATCTCAGGAACGGAGAAAGTGGACAAGACAAAGGACATTGATGTAGAAGATACAACTGTAACCAACGCACCAGAGAAAGGTGGGTCTGATGATTCTACAAAACAAAGGATAGACGTGAGATTGAGTCTTAGGGACCAAGAGATAATAAGTAGAATATCTCAAAAAGAAAATACCAAAAGTCCCAAGAGTTCCAAAAATCAAGAGTCTTCCCCAAGTCAAGGAACAACATTATGGTTCAAGTCCGTTGTGTCAAATGTTCTAAATTTAGGCAACAGTCATGATAGTGTCCAGACACAAGGGAAGGGAGAGATAGAATTTGGGGGGGCAGAACTTTCCATACAAATGTTTAGACATAAATTAGTAAGCAATGACTTCAATAGAGACCTTGATACATTGTCACAGCAGAGTCAACTAAATGGACTTGGTTCTATTGTAGATGTCCATGCTAAGGTTGAATTCAATAATCTTAAAGAGGTCCATCAACCAAACATTGAGACATTTCAAGACAAAGGAGGTGAATATGAAGAGAAACCAAG
This sequence comes from Rhinoderma darwinii, assembly GCF_050947455.1. Taxonomy (NCBI): domain Eukaryota; kingdom Metazoa; phylum Chordata; class Amphibia; order Anura; family Rhinodermatidae; genus Rhinoderma; species Rhinoderma darwinii. Next base: position 81,223,350 of record NC_134698.1, on the reverse strand, counting down.
ACTTGAAGAAGAAGAAGGGCAATCTGGAAAGACCTCAGAGTCAACCCAGGCTGATGACTCCAAGGAACATGTAGACAAGAACATTGATGTCAATGAATATTCTGACACATTGTCACGAGAGACTGAGGTAAATGGACTCCTACCTGAAGTCAGATCTGTTGTAGTTGATCAAGCTAAGGCTGAAGCCCATTATCTTAAAGAGATTCATCAACTAGAGGTTCATCCTGAAAATACATTGACAGAGGACAGGACATTTCGAGATGAAGGAGGTGTATATGTAAAGATATCTAGACTTAAAGAAGGAGAACAGTCCACACAGTGCTCTGATTTGGGTCAAGTAGATGATTCCAGAGAAACTATAGCGAGGAACATTGACATAAATGAATATTCTGATACATTGTCACAAGGGATTGTAAATGGACTCAAACATGGAGGTGGTTCTGTCATCATAGGGGAGGCTGAAAGCATAAATCTTGAAGAGATAAATCAGCCAAAGATTTTTCTTGAAGATAAATGGACAATGGAAGAAATCTTCAACACAACGAAGGTTGAAGAACAAGATGAAGACCAATTTCCTACAGAACAATTGTCTACCATGAGCGATACACAAAATCTTGATGATCATAATCAGAAAAGTCCAAACACAAAGACTGGAGAAGATCCAGTGGAAGAGACAAGTGAAGAACTTACGATAGAGACAATGGGGTCAATGGAAAGGAAAGACAAACCTGTGTGCACCACAAATGTGGATCATGAAGAATCAGATGAACGTCATCGCCTTACAACCGGATCTGTCTCCACACCCGATGATGAGTCCACCAATGCACCAGCCCACCATGAATCCACCATTGCACCAGCCCACCATGAATCCACCATTGCACCAGCCCACCATGAATCCACCATTACACCAGCCCACCATGAATCCACCATTGCACCAGCCCACCATGAATCCACCATTGCACCAGCCCACCATGAATCCACCATTACACCAGCCCACCATGAATCCACCATTGCACCAGCCCACCATGAATCCACCATTGCACCAGCCCACCATGAATCCACCATTGCAACAGCCCACAATGAATCCACCATTACACCAGCCCACCATGAATCCAGCATTACACCAGCCCACCATGAATCCACCATTGCACCAGCCCACCATGAATCCACCATTGCACCAGTCCACCATGAATCCACCATTGCACCAGTCCACCATGAATCCACCATTGTTAGGGAGCAGAGAAGCGTTGTGAGTGCATCAATGGGACCTGAAGTCAATGGGGAGGAAAAAGATGCTCAAGGACAAGGTGATACGTTGGGTTCTGCAGATCAAGTCAAGGGACCTACAAGTCCCCAACCCAAGAGCCAAGAGAACAGAGAGAATATTGGGAGTGGGACTGATACCCCTGAATCAAGTGAAGGTGATAATGATGAAAAGGAGTCTTACTAAAGTATTATAAGGAAGGGAAGAAAAACATCTACTTCAGCTGAGACAACATAAAAAGGCTTAAGAACATAACAAAAATTCTCTTCAGTCGTTTCCTAGTTATAGTTGTTCCTGGGAAAGCTGAGTGACAACCAATATGGTTGCCCTTACAGTTCTCAAAGGTGTTGTCACCCAGCTTTACCAGGCTCCTGAACAACAAGAAGCCTTCCAAGATATGGGATGAATCACAGCATAACCCTTCTTGCACATGACCGAGTGCCGCTTCATGGCATCCGAGTGACATGTCATCAGTGGGTGAATCGGGTCCGGAGATGAGGACAGTGCAGAATTTAGGATTGCCCCTGTGAACCAAGGACACTTGTAAGACATCACTGAAGGGGGACTTGACCCTGCACCCACCTTTTCTTGCCCCGACCCCAATATCTTTGCTCCAGTCCTACTCCCCCCTTTGTACCAAGGTCAATGTCGTTGTATTTGTATATCTACCGATCCTCATAAATGATAAAACCCGTTCAACTTACTTTTTAGAGGAATTATCTCCACACTGTGACGCCGAGGAGGCCGGGACCGGAGGACGCTGCGCAATCACGAAATCTCCGCACCGGCCCTGGAAGCGACCACAAGAATCAGAGGAGAACCCTAGGGCCAATGTACCCATACAACCCAATCCTGGGGGGCTGCCATTCACAGGTGACCTATATAGACAATTTTCTCAAAAACACCCAACTTTCCCAGATTCCTGAATAGCAAATCTGTCTCGTTAGACAGCAATAGAGTTATTGCTTATCACCCAGCTTTCCCAGAATCTGATATAACTCAATTTTAACAATCTGACGGGATTTTTGGGGATTGTAGAGTAATTTCATGTAAGGTATATATATATATATATATATATATATTGTAACTACAGCGCTGAATGTGCAGGAATATCGTTACAATGTATCATGTCTTTATTATAACAGTGATGCTGAGGAAGATATCTTCAAGATACACTGAAGTCTACTCCAACTATCTCACTGCTGTCAGGTCCCTGGTTACAAGAACAATCAGCAAGGTACAGTACAAAGCAGTCTGCCCTCTCTTCACTTGCTGGGCACTTGAATGTCTCTATTTCTCCCTGTTATCAGCCATTCTATAAATTGCCTGTAGTGTTCTTCAATGGAATGACTGATGGGGAGTGTTGAAATCTCCCTGCTCCTGTGATCATTATTTTATATCACTACTCCAGTGCTGAGAACCTCCAGGAACATTTACATCCCTAGAGATGTAGCAGAGCTGACTTTGTCAATGCAGAAGATCTGAGATTATCATTTGGGTTGATAAACAAGGGAACCCCTCTTCCCCTCCCCCTCTATGATGTCCATAGGCCCTAATAGGTTGTCTACAGAGGGGTTGTTGTCGTTGTGAGATAACTCCTTTTAATTCTTCTTTTGTCTTTCTTCTCCTGCACTGCTTGTGTGTCAGTCTTTTCTGTAGCTCCCACATTTTATTCATGAACCAGGAAGATCCAAATGAACAGACTATAAATCTTTTCTAGAATTTAAAAGTGAATATTTGCCATTCGGTGGTAAATTCAGCTCTGCTACATCTGCGCTGTAAGTAAATAAGAAAACAAACATTAAATGTAACAGGCGCCATTTAGAATCTGTTTGCAGGAACAGATAAGGGTCTGTGTCAGAGGCGTAGCTAGCAGGGGGCAGAGGGGGTGGTGGCCCCGGGCCCACTGAGATGGTGGGGCCCAGGGCCGGTCCCCCAGCGATGGCATGTCTCAGTTTCAACTGTATCTGTGTTCTCAGGATGCAGATAGGCTCTGATCACACGCTTAACAAAAAACATCTGAAAATACCGCGCTGTCTTCAAGGGAAAACAGGCCCTGATTTTCAGCCGTTTTTTAAGCAACTCGCGTTTTTTGCTGCGTTTTTGGAGTTGTTTTTCTATTGAGTCAATGAAAAACGGCTCCAAAAACGGCTCAACAAGTGACATGCACTTCTTTTTAGGAAGCGTTTTTTTTACGTGGCTGCCTAAAAAACGCCCTGTGGGAACGGGACGCCATTTTTCCCATTGAAATGTATGGGCAGATGTTTGTAGGTGTTCAGCCCCCGCATTTTCAGCCGTTTTTATGGTGTTTACGGCCCGAGAAACAGCTGAAAATAGCCTGTGTGAACATACCCATACAGTTGAATCCAATGCTGGAGCAGGGAGCTGACAGCTCCTTGCTCCAGCATTCACTATGTAATGGCCGCAGTGAGCAGCTCGACACAGAAAGGTGCGATGTAGTGACGTCATCTATCTGGGCCGAGCCACACACTGCACAGAGCGGAAGAGCAGAGGGATCTCCTACACTCGTTGTGGGAACAGGGCTAGGTGAGTATTTATTTTATTATTTTTTTATTAGGCACTATGGGGGGCATTATACTGGGTATGGGGGGCCGCAAAGGGGAAATATACTGTGTAGGGGCAGCTGTGGCAGGAAGGGCAGCTATGGGGCATTATACTGTGTTGGGGAAACTATAAGGCATTATACTATGTGGGGCACTAAGGGGTCTTTATACTGTGTGGGGGCCACTAAGGGGTCATTATACTATGTGGGGGCACTAAGGGGTTTTTATACTGTGTGGGGGCACTAGGGGGGGTCATTATACTATGTGAGAGCCACTAAGGGGTCATTATACTATGTGGGGCACTAAGGGGTCTTTATACTGTTTGGGGGCTACTAAGGGGTTTTTATACTGTGTGGGGGCACTAGGGGGGTCATTATACTATGAGGGGCACTAAGGGGTCTTTATACTGTGTGGGGGCAATAGGGGGGTCATTATACTGTGTGGGGGCACTAGGGGGGTCATTATACTATGTGGGGCACTAAGGGGTTATTATACTGTGTGTGGGGGCAAACAATAGCGGCATCATCCTGTATCGGGGCAGCTATAAGGGCATTATCCTGTGTGGGGGCCACCAAGGGCTCATTATACTGGGGGGATCGCTGGGTTGGGGCCCACTCAGATGCCCCTCCCCCTGTGCTAAACCCCTAGCTACGCCTCTCGTCTGTGTTGTTTGTCATTAAACCCCCTGTGACACCCCCGGCATCGCACAGGTGTCCAGCAGGATCACTTTACAGCAGGGTGTAATTTGCAGCAGTGACCCCCCCCCCCTGTGTACGCAGCCATGTCCGTCATGTCCCAGCTGCTACCGTGAACCCCGAAACCTGTCAGCAGGGTGTAATTTGCAGCAGTGACCCCCCCCCCCCCTGTGTACGCAGCCATGTCCGTCATGTCCCAGCTGCTACCGTGAACCCCGAAACCTGTCATTCTATATTGTTCCGATGGAGCCTTCAGTCGCCGTAGAGGAGGAGGAGGAGGTAGGTGCAATGAGACGAAATTACCGTACAGACCATTTATAATCAATATCTATGGACGCTTCGCTACTAATAGAAGGGCGCGGCCACAGGTGATATGGGGCAAGAAGTTCCCATACAGCTCTGCTACATGTGGGTCACCGGTCTAGTATTTATTTTAGGGTATGTTCACACGGCGGGGGTCCGTAACGGCTGAAATTACGGGGATGTTTCAGCCTGAAAACATCCCCGTAATTTCAGCCGTACCGGCATGTGCAGGCGCTTGAACGCCGCGTCAATTACGGGCGTAATTAGCGCCGCTATTCATTGGAGTCAATGAATAGCGGCTCCAATTACGGCCAAAGAAGTGACAGGTCACTTCTTCTACGCGGGCGTCTATTTACGCGCCGTCATTTGACAGCGGCGCGTAAATATACGCCTCGTGTGAACAGACAAACGTCTGCCCATTGCTTTCAATGGGCAGATGTTTGTCAGCGCTATTGAGGCGCTATTTTCAGACGTAATTCGGGGCAAAAACGCCCGAATTACGTCCGTAAATAGGCCGTGTGAACATACCCTGAGGGTATGTTCACACGGCCTATTTACGGACGTAATTCGGGCGTTTTTGCCCCGAATTACGTCTGAAAATAGCGCCTCAATAGCGCTGACAAACATCTGCCCATTGAAAGCAATGGGCAGACGTTTGTCTGTTCACACGAGGCGTATATTTACGCGCCGCTGTCAAATGACGGCGCGTAAATAGACGCCCGCGTAGAAGAAGTGACCTGTCACTTCTTTGGCCGTAATTGGAGCCGCTATTCATTGACTCCAATGAATAGCGGCGCTAATTACGCCCGTAATTGACGCGGCGTTCAAGCGCCTGCACATGCCGGTACGGCTGAAATTACGGGGATGTTTTCAGGCTGAAACATCCCCGTAATTTCAGCCGTTACGGACCCCCGCCGTGTGAACATACCCTGAGGGTTTGCTACAATTGTTTCCATTACATCAATCCTATACATTTTACCTGCACTGATACATTGTAACAAACCATCAGGTCTGGAGAGAGATTTGTGTGCAGAGGATTGGTAGAAATGTATCCATAATGAAAGTGATGCGGCTTTCTGATATGCTTTGCGCTTCAATTCCTCTCCATTTTCAAGATCTCTGCTAGCTGACAGTGAAACGTTGCTGTTTATTTCCTGTTGAAAACTGCTCCTGACCTAGTCCTGCGCTCACAGCTACCGGGTGTGTTACAATTTATCGGTGCAGGCAATAATCTGCAGTGCAAAACACATCAGCGGCACATATCTCTTTCCTGTCCTGATCGTTTGTTACAATGTATCGGTGCAGGTAAATGTATCAGTTTGGAGTCCGGGCTGATTAGCCGCTGATCAGACAGTTTGGCGACATTCAGACATTGCGAGTCCGCACCGAAAATCTGCATCAAAGTACAATGTATGTGAATAGGGATTTTTCATGTATGGCATTTAGCGCGGAGGGTTCGCAGTAAGTCTATTATTTTGTGAATTTTCGTGGATTTCACAAATCTGGAGTCCAAGGCGTAAAATATCAGTTGCGTCCAAACGCCATTCAAGTCAATATGTAAAATAAATCTATAGAATAAATCAATGATTCACCCTTAAGACATGTTCACACAGCGCTCAAAAAATACGACATGTAAACGTGACAAATGCGCTAGCGTTTCTTGTAAAGCGCTTTTTAAAATACAGGCGTATTGACGCGTTTTCAGCATTTTTTTTTCACGTTTTATGTGCACTTTTTGCGAGTTTTTAGGCGCGTAAGTATGACTCCCATTGACTATGGGAAAACTTGGCGCATTTCGGTGTCAAAGAATTGATCTGACGCTTTTTCTTTACACGACGCGTTTTATAAAATACGTTTGCGTAAAAAAATGCATTGTATGCACTAAGGGCATGTTCACATGGCGCTCAAAAAATACGACGTGTAAAAGTGTCAAGTACTCTGGCGTTTTTGTAAAGCGCTTTTTAAAATACAGGCGTTTTTGATGCGTTTTCCGTGCCTTTTTTGGCGTGTAATTAAGACTCCCATTCACTATGGGACTATACGGCGTGTTTTTGGGACATTTTACGCCCCAATGAATTGACCTGATGCATTTTTTTATGCGACGCGTTTTTAAATACGCCTGCATAGAAAGACGTGTTGTTTGTCCTAACGGCGCACTTTCTCATTACATTGAATGGGAAGCTTAATTAAGCGTTTTTTGGCGCATATTTCGGCATGTAAATTACGTCAAATACACGCCGTGTGAACCGGGCCGTAGTGAACCCTTCCTTGTATATTAGGGGACTGTATACACAGCAATTCACAGCTCTGCTACAAACAGCACCTCATATCTCAGCTTCCTGCACCAGTGCGTCTAATATTGGGGGGTTGGGTACTGGGGTAATGTGCTGCAGTTTGGGGTTTGGATGGATTTGGTTGTGACTTATGGGTTTAATGATTAATAACTCACTTGCAGTAAGGAGTGGAAATCGCTTTTGTCTCGCAGCGGCCGCGCTGGTTGTTATCAGGCTGGAGGAGCGGTGGCCGGAATAATACAAGGATGTGGGAAGATAAAGAATGGGGGACATTAGCTGTGAATAGAAGCTGCTGATCTGCACCGTCATTTCTTACTAGAACCTCTATGGGAATGTTTGGAAATTACAGACGACACAATTCCCAATAAACAGGAGCAAATCCCATAATAGAGAAAAGAAACGTGAGGAGATCAAATTCCCACAGCTTTCCTGCTGCAGACTGAAGCTGATTTACCACGTCTGCCCCTAGTCCATAGACGCAATACAGGCTGCCGTGTACAGAAGAGCCTGCATTCTGCTTATGGACCTGCAAGTCCTCCCCTGTAGGCCTGATGTCAATTCTTATATTAGGGCGTTAATACTTTTGCAATTTCCTAATATATTAGAAAATATTTACGGAAGAGGACAATGAATTGCTTATAGCAAGCTGGAAGCCGGTAAAAAATGATGAACTGTAATGCTGATGAATGTAAAGCGATGCGTCTAAGGCCACGTTCAGACGTGGCGTCGTTTTTCCACTGCAAATGTTGGTGCAGATTTGGGGCAATTACGCAACGAATCTGCAGCAACATTTGCATATTTGACAGGTAATTCAGACGTTGCAGAAAACACAGCGGACGCCACAGATTTCAGTTTTTGTATTGCAAAGGCTGAAATCCGCAGTGAAATTCCGCAACGTCATGAGCTGCTGCGGAGGGAAAATTCTACATCGCAGCCTATGGTTCGCAGCGGAGTTTTCCGCAACGTCTGAACTAACTTGCCTAAAAATGTATTGAAAGAAATGTAAAAAATGGCCGCTGAAGAATTCCACTGCGGACTGTCCGCCACGTCTGGCCGTGCCCTAAGCCTCGGGAATAGTTTGGCTGTGAGGACATTAAGAGGGATACAACTGGGGATAACAGAACAAGTGAAGAACTTGTGTATACTAGAAACCAGTAATCTAAGCAGCAGCGCTCAATGTCAAGCAGCAGCTGCTAAAGCAAATACAATTTTAAGCTGTGATTCAAATGCAATGCTGCCCCTCTATAAATCCCTTTCAAGGTCTCATCTTATGGAGGGAGGTTTTAGGTTACATCCTGTATGGAGAATTATAGAGGGGTCAAGGGTCGGTGATTGGATTAATAGATAGGATGGGAAGTGTTTCCTTTAATCCATGACTGGAAAAATTGGGTTTATTTAGGAAGAAAAAAAAAAGACAAAATATAATTAACAAGGGAGCAGATTGATGTTATATCGTTCCAAGGAAATTATCCGACTGCTAGGAACACTTTGTTTTCCATTGTCCGATATTGCTGCATCCGTGTGTAAGCGATATCATTATTTTGATGATGTTTTCTATGTAGTGACAAAGTTCTGTGCAATTTCTCATTTATAAACGATAGTATATTGTATACATTATATGAAGGTGTATATATTGGCTATGTCCTTGTGGCTATATATGGGCGAGAGGTGAAAAGGTGGTGGCAGGCATTTATAACCGCCCTTTAATGTGTCCGCCAAGGTTGTCACTTGTCACTACTCTTCACAGCAGTGCAGGAAAACAAATTTTAACAGAAGCTCCGCCCAGACTAGGTGAATCCAGAGCATGGTGTAAAGCATTTTTGTACTGAATATTGAAGCCATAAAAGAGCATTTACATGTATGTATTGAATTGTTTTGTTATTACTGTCTTTATACTTGGATCCTGATTAGCTCTATATATTAATACACTTTATGGAATAACCCTTTAATTTTTCATGATTTGGTATTGCCAGTCAATATGGCCGCCGCGGCTTCATAGGCCACGCCCCCTCCAGTGACACGTACTGCTCCGCTCTTTCCTTTTCCCCTGACGCTCGATTGGATTAAACCAAATGAAGATGTAGGTGGGGGGGGGTCTTCTCGGTTTAGCTCTATAGACTCGCAGAAGACGACTTTTATATGGCAACGAAAGCCTGGAATGAACATATTAATATAAATACAATTCTTGGGTGGATATTCGGCAGGTCTAGATAGTGAATAGTACGACACCTACTTTATTGTGCAGATGGTAGCGTCCAGCCGGTCACTGAGAGCTACGGGATGCGGCTTGTTTAGTTACATGACCGGGGATGGCGGAGTCCGGGGGTTACGTGGCGGACACGGTGAGGCAGGTGAGTCGGGGAGCAGTGTGGGGATATTTATGAGCCTGACAGGCCGCTGTGGACCCCATAATATTAGGCAGTGACCCTATAATAAGTAGTGACCCCATAATATTAGACAGTGATCCCATAATATTATGCAGTGACCCCATAATAGGGTTTGTGTTGCTTTTATAAATGTGGACGTCCCTATGTATGAACACGGCACAAAGTTGCGCTGGCAATATGGCGGCGTGCGTCCCATATATCTTAACATTGGCGCACAGTTACGGCCGTCCTGAATAATCAGACACTTGCGCTATTTTAACGAAGCCACATATTAGCCGATTGCACACCCAAAAGCGGTCTGTAACCTAGCAACGCTGACGCCGCGTCGTAATAGTTGCCGCCTACGGGTGGGTAACGCTCTGTTCACACCAGCGCCATGACTTCCGTTTATTACTGAGGCATGACCGCGATGCTGGATCCATTTATAGATAATCCAGACTTCTATTGGGGTCTGCCAGGATTACGGAATTTTTTTGCGACGAGAATAGCGCCGCAGACTGCTTTATTTTTGCCCTGACGGACTGACAACAACAACAACAACACAAGTGTGAACGACGTCCAAACGAACGCCACGTTCTGTGTGAGCGCGACACAGCAGCAGCAGCACAAATCTCTCCTGTAACTATTTGTTACATTGTCTCAGTGCAGGTGAAATGTATCAGTCTGGGTAGTTTAGCTCACAGAGGATAATCTAGACTGGATACAATTGTAACAAACCCCCAGTTCTGTGAGCAGGACTAGATCAGGATGAGTTTTCTGCCTCTGGGTATAAACAATGAATATTCATATTCACATTCACTGACTGGGTGCAGAGATCTTGAAAGTGGTAAAGAATTGGAGCACAAAGTTTATGCGAAAGTTGCAGAATGTTTGTTTCTAATGTGTATCGGTTTTAAGAAAAATAAATAAAACCGTATGATTGGCGCAGAACCCGATAATAGACCAGTAAGGGCTCGTTCAGACGAGCGTGTGGCGTTAAAACAACGGCTGTCACGCAGATCCACGTATTTCAATGTGGCCGTTCACACGACCGTTGTTTCGACAAACAGTGTGAAGGGTCCGTGAAAAAATAGGACGTGCCGTGTCCCGCGTGCCTCCATAGGCTCTAGGTTACGGAGGGGGATCCGTGACAACGCGTCCCGCACGGGTGCACCTCCAAGGTTAGCGACGCTCGTCTGGATGTAGCCTAAGGCCCTGTTCACATCTGTGTCATTGTTCTGCTCCGTCAGAAGCGCTGAACAAAGGAATGCCGGACGCGACAGTTCCGGTGCATCATGGGCACCAGCGGCTGCCGGCGCGACCCATTGACTTTAATGGGTTCCGTCAGCTTTCCGTCGCGGTGTCCGTGGTTTTACCGGTGCAGCATGCCGCGCTGTTGTTTCCGGTAATGTTTGCCGGATCTGCGGCGGATTCCCTTAACGGATCTCCAACGCCGATGTGAACGCGAAGAAGGAAAAATAACGCCCCCCTCCCCCCACCGTGTTCCGGGATATGATATTTTGTGATACTTTGCGTTACAATTTGAAGAATAATTATACGTTGCGATACGTAGAGCAAAAAATGTTTCTTCTCCTGTACGTTCCGCCTAATGGTCCGAGAAAGCACGAGGGCGGCCGGAGTCGACCACCTCTATATAATGAAACGGAGGGGGGGGGGGGGGTTTAGGCCCCGTCACATCTCGTGATTGCGCTATGTATGATGTATCCGCCAGGAAAAGCTCCCGACATGTACGTAAAACATGGACTGCGACTGATACAGAACAGCGGCGACCGCCACCGCAGACCATAATGGAATCCGTTAAACAAATCCGCAGTGAGCTTGTATATACGGCGTGTAGGTTACGTGGGTATTGTTATAGTCTATAGGTGACGGATGACGCTATTCGCTTCATCCGTATCTGCGTTAGAGGCTCCGTCACAATTGCGGTAAACGTGCCGGACGTAATAGTGCAGAATACTTCGCTATTTTGTCTGGTAAGACGATGGGAACCAGACGGAAACTATTTAAGTCAATGGGTTCCATCGGCCGATGGCGTCTAAGGCTGGGTTCACACGACCATGTTACGTCCGTAATGTACGGAACGTATTTCGGCCGGAAGACCCGGACCGAACACACTGCAGGGAGCCGGGCTCCTAGCATCATAGTGATGTACGACGCTAGGAGTCCCTGCCTCTGCGTGGAACTTCTGTCCCATACTGTAATCATGATTACAGTACGGGACAGTTGTCCTGCAGCGAGGCAGGGACTCCTAGCGTCGTACATCACTATGATGCTAGGAGCCCGGCTCCCTGCAGTGTGTTCGGTCCGGGTCTTCCGGCCGAAATACGTTCCGTCCATTACGGTCGTAACATGGTCGTGTGAACCCAGCCTTAATGACCGATAATCCGGAATATCTGCTAATCTGGCACCTGTCGGGTCACATGATGCTGGAGCGGCGTTCTATATATCCGGATCTGTGTAATTAATTTCTCGTGTCACGTCATATGATTTGGTTTCTGATGCAACTTTCAGTTTGGGGAACTCAACCCCCGACTCTAACCGCCCCTCCCCCACTAGTCTTGTGTAAGGACGTCCGCTATCAGAGGGGAGAACGTTGAGAAGAGCCGTAGAAGTGTCTTTTCCGGTGCAGATCAACGTCTAAAAATCCCAAGTGTGCGCATGTAAATCACCGTATAGTGAAAAATAGACAACTTTGTTCAATTTCTTACCATTCTCTGCTTGCTGTTAGTGAATAAAAACACTCGTATTCAATTTCGGAGGCTGAAAAACCTGTACGGACATAGTACTTCTCACAGCTGAGGGTTTGCTACAATTGTATCAATAATAGACCATCCTCTGTGATCTAAACACCCTTGATTCCAAGACTGATACATTTTACCTGCACTGATACAGTGTAACAAACTATCAGGACAGGAGAGAGATTTGTGCTGCTGATGTATTTTGCACGCAGAGGATTGTCTAGACTGGATACAATTGTAACTCACCCGGTAGCTGTGTGAGCGGGACTAGGCCAGGAACGGTTTTTAACAGAGATTGTCAGCTAGCAGAGATCTTGAAAATGGGCAGAAACTGAAGCACAAAGTTTATACATAAAACCCTTTAAATATTTGTAGAATTTTTTTCATTCTATCGGATTCTGGGAAAGCTGGGTGGCAGCCAATATGGCCGCTATATCGGAGCTCCTATAAGGGTTGAGACCTGAAATCAGCCGAGTGATGCAGCAGTATATGAGAGGCAAGTTTATCTCTGCACAATAAGATTTGCTTTTCAGGGTTCTGAGAAAGCTGGGTGATATGTCTTGATAGGACGTTCTATTGGTTGTGACTCCACTTTCCTTCCAGGGTTTCTCTGCACGGCTCGTGTCTATTGATTCTCTTCCCTTCCCTCTTGTAGGTCGTGTCCCTGTTACCGGACGACCTCCGACCCGGCGCAGATTTTTACGGCTGTTCCTGGGATGTGGTGGTTTTCACTGCGCTCCTCGGGTTCCTCTCCATCTTGATGTTTACGTGCAGAACCGTCCGATGCGTAAGTGCGTTTTGTACCGGCTTCTAAATTCCTGGCGGGTATTAGGATCGAGGACTAGATTTACTATTCCCTTATAGTAACATTCCGATAATCCAGAAAACTCTGAACCGTCAGATGTACTTGCATCATCCTCCCTGCAGAGGCTCCTCATCATCTGGGGAACCAAATGGCAGGTGGCGGGCACGGGGCGCCATTCATCAGCATCTGCGCTGTTCAGCCCCAGATTTTGTGGATCCCTCTGTTGTGAGGCGATGGTTTCCGTGTAGCTCGAGTTTACGAAATTCTTCCAGAAACAGCTCCACTCTTGTCCTACAGGTTGTGTGTGGTATTGCAATACCAGGCACAACCTGTGGACACGTGTGGTGCTGTTTCTGGAAGAATTCAGCCAAGTTTTCCTAATCTCATTTAACCCCTTAAATATGAGCGGATTTCTGATATTTTACCGTTTCACTTTTTCTTTTTCAGATTAAAAGCAGGTTTTATGCCGGTAAGTGCCCCCCGTCCCGCTCTCTACTTTGTATGTGTTTTATAAACTGTACTTTTCCCCCTATTGCTTTATTCTCACTTTAGAGACGAAAATCCGGTGCAAACTTTTCTCATTGCGATTATTTATTAATTATTTATCCATTTTCGTACAATCGCTACTTGTTAGACGGATCCCTTGACAATAAACTGATTACAAAGTGTCCTCTGCTGAACCTGTAATGATCAGCTGTGATCTGTGGGAGGAACCTGGTAGTAAGTGTTCAGTTTCCCTGCAGCGCCACCACAGGAGAAATTAAGTATTACACATTGTCCATTCATATCAATGTGTTGTCTATGTAATACAGGACGGGTCTACAGGACAGGTCCTCCAGAGAGACGCTCTATGTACCCGCTCTCCACTCCGCCCAAGAGATGAGGATCCTGAACAGAGGACCCCCCCTCTTAACTATTGAACCCCTTTGAGGAGTCTTTAGATTCCCAAATTATTAATCTCCTTATTTTTGCTGATTAATAAGCAGTGATCTGATTGGGTTTAGTTTCTGAAGGCGGGGCCAATGGGTGACCACACTAGACTCCCTGGTCTCGTGGTGATCTGCAGGTGTCACCTGTTTTTACATCGATCAGAGTAACGAGTGCTCCTCCCCATCCATAGCTCCGTGTGACAGGAGCAAACGAGCGCCGATCAATGATGTCTCGTTGATCGGCGCTCGCTGCGCCGGCCGCTTATGGGCCGGTGTAAAAGCGCCTTTAAACTATTACTCCCATCGTGCCCTGACAACCAAAGACTTTAGTATTCCAGCCAAAAGCTGTCAGGGCGTGCGGACAATTGTAAGTTTACATTCGCTGGAGAGCCGAAGGACACTGACCCCTGCTTTACAGTGTCTCTCCTCTCTAATAGTCCACTCCATGACACCCCAATAGGGCTTATTTTTGTGGTCAACCCCTTTAAATACTATAGCAGCTCAAACGTGTGAACATTCCCTACAATTCATATGTTGTCACAGTCCCGCCCATTTCTGAAAGTCCTAGGATTCCCTGACACCCCTATGAAGATGTGCGTTCAGCCCGGCTCAGCATGCATGTTATTTCACTAGGGGGGAGGGGGGTTTGGTAAGTGGCTGCCAGTCCCCTCTGGCGCTGCTTATCTTACAGGAAAACAAGATAAATACGCACCCGCCCCTCCACCTTTCTGATTTCACCATAGAAATGATTTTTCTCGTTTTCAGGTCGTGAATGTAAACTTGGGGATCGGGTTGCTGAAGTTCTGAGCAGTAAAAGGGAAGTCCTGGAAAAACTCAGCATCGTACAGAAACAGGTACAGCGGTGACTCTCGCCATTCACCGCCAAAACGTAACTAAAGCCGGGCAGGGCGCCCCCTTACTAAAGCTTCAGGTGTCATATTATACCCCGGAGTGTATGAACGCTGCTCATCCTGATGTTTTATATCCTGGATCTGCTGTGAGTTTTAGGTTCTGCTGGGGTCAGACATTTAGCCACTAAGGCCCCATGCACATGACAGCAAAAAACCTCTGTTTTTGCGGACCGCAATTGCGGTCTGCAAAAACGGAGCCATTCACTTTCATTGAACACTGACACCTTTCAGTAGCACTACGGAAGGGTGTCAGTGCCGTGGAAATGTTCCGGGAATTATGGAACATGTCCGTTCTTTCGCATTTTGCGGGCCGTGCTCCCATACTTTGTATGGGAGCACGGCCTGAAAATGCGACTGTCAGTCAGCGGCCGGCCGTGCCCGCAATCGCGGGCTGTAATTACGGGCACGGTCGTGTGCATGAGGCCTCAGACTGCGTTCACATCTGTGTCAGGGTTCCGTTCTGGCTTTCCGTCAGAGCTTCCCAACAGGAGGGGACCCTGTCGGAAACAGGAGGGGACCCTGTCGGAAACAGGAGGGGACCCTGTCGGAAACAGGAGGGGACCCTGTCGGAAACAGGAGGGGACCCTGTCGGAAACAGGAGGGGACCCTGTCGGAAACAGGAGGGGACCCTGACTGCATCACCATTGATTTCAATGGTGACGGATCCGGTGCAAATGGTTTCCGTTTGTCTCAGTTGTGTAAGGGTTCCGTCGTTTTGTCGGAATGAATAGCGCAGTCGACTGCCGTATTGATTCCGGCAAAATTACGGAATCCTTACACAATGGAGACAAACGGAAACCATTTGCACCGGATCCGTCACCATTGAAATCAATGGCGATGCAAACAGAAAGTTACGGTTTCCGTTTGTTTCAGTCAGGGCTCCGTTCTGATGGTAAGCTTAGACGGAATGTCAGAACGGGAACCTGATGCAGATGTGAACGAAGCCGAACATGACTTTTTGCACTTTGCTTTTAAACACCATTAAGCTTTGATGCAAAATTGCAGGAAGGCGCCCATGAATGTAAATTGCCAGGTGGCATTCTTACATTGTGCCGGATCTCTACTTGCAGAAAATATAGGGTTATGGGTCGGGTCTTCTAGGATTTTTTTTTTTTGTATTTCTATCATTGAGATTTTCTTTATATGTCAAGTGTGAAAATCATTGCGGCAGCAAAACTTTTAAAGGGGAAGTCCACTCGAGAGAGGGGCGGGGCATCCGTAAAGGAGGTTGTCCTAGCTTGACCACCTTTTGCGGGCGAACACTCTGGGCGGATACACCGCGGATTTTTTACAACAAATTTCATTGCGGAAAATCTGCAGAGTAACAAAGTAGCAGCAGCGTGGGTGACATTTCAGCAAATCTCCACATACAGCGGAACAATCGGCCACAAAAAAAATCATAAATTGACCTGCGGTGCGGCTTCTTAATCCACAGCATGTTAATTTATGCCGCAACAAAGAGCCGTGTGTTGCGACTTTTGCGTCGGAAACGGTGCAATTCCAACACAAAAATCGCAATTGAGAGAACAATAAATAAATAAATGAAAATTGAAATGAATAAAAAAAAGCTTATACTTACCCCGGCCGTAGTCATGGCGACACGATCCTCTCTTCTGAGCACAGCCCGGCCTCCTGGGATGCCGTTTTATCCCATGTGACTGCTGCAGTCAATCAAAGGCTGCAGCAGTCACATGATGGACTATAACGTCATCCCAGGAGGCCGGGCTGTGCTCAGAATAGAGGCACGCGTCGCCATGACTACGGCCGGGGTAAGTATAAGCTTTTATTTCCACAGCGGACATGCCGCCTGATAAACTGCACCACAATTTGGCACAATTTCCCTACATCTGCCTGCCCGGATACACTGTGTAGTATTAGGCACCGGATCCTCCTAGTGTGTTCCTACCCTTTAAAGGGAACCTGTCCATTTTTACCCCTGTAAACCTTCACCATTATATAGGCGCTAGAGATGTTTCTACATATACCCCTGTGTGCCAGCAATAATACAGCGCACCTTGTTTAAATATCTCCTGCGCCATATGCAAATTACTATAGAAGTGTCCTCCGATCCCGGTGCTGGCCCCTCCCATCTCGCCTTGATTGACGTGTCTGACTCCTGCGTCATCCAAATCGAAATCTCGCACGTGTGTCTTCGCCACTTCTGCGCGTGCGCTGCTCTGTACAAATACTCCGATCCGTCTGCGGATGACGATATATATATATACACGTGTAGACGTTTCCGGCTGATTTTGTGTTCTTGTCCCCCGCACAGTATGAAGACGTGCAGCAGACATTACAGGAATCGGGTCACCAGAAGTTACTGACCGAGATCTCCGAGCAGAAGGTACGTGGAGAGAAGCGCGTCAGTCCCGGCTCCGTGGATCTGAAAAGAATTAATTTGTTAAAGGGCCGGTAAACCTAATAATGACAGCGTATAATCGTGCTGGAGCGGTATAAGAGGAGCGGCAGATATCCGTCACATATAGGGATGTAAAGGTCTCCGCACCGAGATTTAGTGATTATGGGAATAATAGATCACAGATAATTGTCAAAGCACCCAGACTATAGTTTGTATTCGCACAGGACGCGCTTTGCATCACTAGGACGCGCTTTGCTTCGTGCCCCCGGGACATATCCCTGTATCATATTAAATGGGTCCCCTGTCACCGGGAGGCACGGACGCGGAGCTCCTCCCTGGTATCCCGGTATTGCAGCATAAACCTTACATTTACTTGTCGCTTTATCCTTATTTTAGGCTCTACAGGAATCTCTGCAGGCGTCGAACAAGGAACTGGGAGAGAATATTACCAAACTGGAGCAGGATCTGGAAGAGGAGAAACAGCGAGGATCGGAGCTGGACAATACGGTAATACACATATGATGTGGACACACTGGAGGATTCTTATCATGGCACCAGTAAGGCATAATGGTTGAAGGGGTTGGCCAGGATTAGAAAAACATGGCTGCTTTCTTGCAGAAACAGCACCACACCTGTCCACAGGTTGAGTGTGGTATTGCAACTCAGTCACATTCACTTAAATGGAGCTGAGCTGCAATACCTGACACAACCCATTAACAGGTGTGGCGCTGTTTCCAGAAGAGATACGTTTTTCTAATTCAGACAGCCCCTTTAAAGTTTTTGGTGGGTCTGGAAATTAATGTAAATGTCACAATTTATTTTTTCTAAACTTCAGCTTACAGAGTTAAATGAGACAATCAAAGCTCTAGAAGAGAATTTCAAGAAGGAAAAATCACAGAAAGAAGAGGTAAGAACAAGTCTGTAGGATCAAACCTTGGTTGTTCCTTAAGGGTGCAACTTTATACCTGTAATGCATTGCCTTGTTTAAAGGGATTGTTCATTTTGGACCAGACAGGTCCCTAGTGGGGGTGCACTGGTGAGATGGGGGGCTGTATATCCGTGTCACATGACCTCCTCTTATTCTGTAGACTCGCACAACACAGAAGGTGTTTGACATTAACAAGGTTCGTTTGGAGTCGTCTCTTCAAGATGCAGCGGAGGAGCAGTCCCACCTGGAGGAGAGCATCAAGCAGGTATAGATTTGTAATATATTACAGTTTATACAGAGATATAATCTAGAGAGTAACTTTACAAAAGATAATACATTGTACTAATAATCCTGAGTTACAACGTGTACTGTAGTCCAGAGCTGCAATCGCTATACTGCTGATTGTAATTGGAAACAGTCGGAAAGCTTAACAGCAGACACCCCCTTTAGGAGCTTAGCTGAGTTCGTATCATGCAGGTAGCAGTTAGTTTTGTCTATATCAGATGATTGTACAGTGCCTGGCGTAAAGACAACACTTCCCAGGATGCAAATTGCCAGAGCAAGCTCTATGCAGAAACTGAACAAGCAGAGAATACAGCTCTGAAACCTGCAGCTCTGGAGTATAATACAAGATGTAACTCAGGATCAGTACAGTATAAGTAATGTATGTACACAGTGACTCCACCAACAGAATAGTGAGTGCAGCTCTGGAGTATAATACAGGATGTAACTCAGGATCAGTACAGGATAAGTAATGTAATGTATGTACACAGTGACTCCACCAGCAGAATAGTGAGTGCAGCTCTGGAGTATAATACAGGATATAACTCGGGATCAGTACAGGATAAGTAATGTAATGTATGTACACAGTGACTCCACCAGCAGAATAGTGAGTGCAGCTCTGGTGTATAATACAGGATGTAACTCAGGATCAGTACAGGATAAGTAATGTAATGTATGTACACAGAGACTCCACCAGCAGAATAGTGAGTGCAGCTCTGGAGTATAATACAGGATGTAACTCAGGATCAGTACAGGATAAGTAATGTACGTACACAGTGACTCCACCAGCAGAATAGTGAGTGCAGCTCTGGAGTATAATACAGGATATAACTCAGGATCAGGACAGGATAAGTAATGTAATGTATGTACACAGTGACTCCACCAGCAGAATAGTGAGTGCAGCTCTGGAGTATAATACAGGATGTAACTCAGGATAAGTAATGTAATGTATGTACACAGTGACTCCACCAGCAGAATAGTGAGTGCAGCTCTGGAGTATAATACAGGATGTAACTCAGGATCAGTACAGGATAAGCCATGTAATGTATGTACACAGTGACTCCACCAGCAGAATAGTGAGTGCAGCTCTGGAGTATAATACAGGATGTAACTCAGGATCAGTACAGGATAAGCCATGTAATGTATGTACACAGTGACTCCACCAGCAGAATAGTGAGTGCAGCTCTGGAGTATAATACAGGATATAACTCAGGATCAGTACAGGAGAAGTAATGTAATGTATGTACACAGTGACTCCACCAGCAGAATAGTGAGTGCAGCTCTGGAGTATAATACAGACCACTACACAGTGTATTTTATAAATAAGCTAGAATAATGGGGTTCACACATGGCCAAACTACAATTGATAAATGGATGTTTTATTTGCAGCTTTCAAAAGAAGCGGAGGGCTGGGAAGAAAGATTTAGTGAACTGTCGGAGAACACCAGATTACTCAGCTCCTCTGTGGGAGTGATGCAGGAAGATATGAGCAGCAAACAGAACCAGATCAAGGTGAGTGGTAAATGGAGGGATCGCAACAAATACCTAAGGCTACGGGGGCGACTTTGGCCGTGACACAGATCGCCCCAACATCGCAGTAATATTAGTGAATGTCGTCCCTCTAGTTACTGATTGACAATTTGCTGTCGCTGAAAGACTGGAGCTCAGGCCTGGACGAAGTCTATGATGAGGAGGACAACGACGTCCTGTCCAGCATTAAGTGGGATTTTGAGAACGGCGAGCCCCTGGGTACGAGACCTCCGGTTAATTCAATGAGGAATTCTTGTTTTTTATTTTGGCTGATTTCTTTTTTTCTGTTACACGTAGGGGATCCCCAGAAACAAAGGATTAAAAAGCTGATCTACGCTGCCATGGTGAGTCTTCCGCGGTCATTCCGGTAACACGTGGTCACTGCGCGGTTTCTATCGTTGCGGACATGGTTGATATTTTCAGCTTTTCACGATGGAATTTTTTTTCTTTTTATGTATTTATTTAACGGAGGCCGTTTTAGGAAATGTTCCTAGCACTGATTCTATAGGGAGCGCAGTCCACCCTCATTAATTTTGCTGCAAATCTGCCTGAAATCCGCAGCAAAATCTGCACAGCTTAAGCACCATTCACACGACCGTAGTTTTCATCCGTAATTTCGAATGAATTGGTGGACCCATTGATTTCTATTTGCCATGGACACCTTTCCGTATACTTACTGATGAGTGTCCGTGCCGTAGAAATGATCTGCAAAATATAGAACATGTCCTATTCTTGTCCGCAAGTGCGGCGCAGACTCGCACATAGAAGTCTATGGACGCTTCCGCAATTGTGGACGGCTATGGATGTGTAGCCGTCCGTAACTTGCGGAAACGTTACTATGCTGCGGCAGGAGATTCACCATGGAGACCTTTTCAAGGGGTTGGCACATGTTGGTGACCGCATTTGCAGCGTGACAGTTATGCGGATGACTACGGATCCGTATTTGGACTGTAAAAACCCTTCCGGTCATGTGAGGCCATATGTGTTCAGATTTTGCTCGGATTTGCTGTGGATTTCACCCTTTGCATTGCATTTGCAGTCCACATCAAAAACCTGCTACATGTGAATAGGGTTTTAAAAACAGCCAGAACACCGGTCAAGCGCGATGTATGAACAGGCCCAAATAAAGTTTTTTTGTTTTTTTAAGGAAGAGCAGCTGAAGTACGATCATTATTGTGTACATGGATCATTTATAGATCATTTATTGGCTCAATAGGTGCTGCAGTTAGGGAGCTCCCCCTAGTGGTGGCTGCAGGTAGCAGAATATTATGTAACTCTATGCAGGGGATTGGAGCTCTGTATCAGAAAAAGGGGAGCTCCGACCACTAATAAAGATATACAATGAAATTGATCAGCTCGACGTTTTGGATCTATTTAGATGAAATATCACGTCCACTTTCAGCTTCTTTTTGATATACATCCTGAGATCTTAGTGAGATGTTGCTGTATCTCTCGGGCTGTGTTATATCCTCATCTTTGTGTTGTAGCTGAACGCATCTCTGAAAAGTGTCGAATCCGAGAAGAAGCATCTGTGTGATAATCTCTCGGATGAAATGAAGGCGAAAGAGCAGCTGACAGGTAGTGGCCCTAATCACAAGGGGCAAATACAAAGATTGGAGCCCCATGTTTACTGCTTTATGTTTGGCGATCCTTCAATCCGTCTGACCTGGTTTGAGGCGCCATTTATTTATCCTTTATTTATTCTTTATTGTCTTCTCATTTCTCTTTATTTGCAGAATGTATCACAAATCTCCAGAACAGAAGCCAGTCTCTATCACACGAGAAGGGCCAATTGGAGGAAGACGTGGAGAAATTAAAGCAGAAAATGAGTGTGATGATGGAGGTGTATCAGGAGAATGAGACGAAGCTACACCGGTAACAGAACTAATGTCATCATTGGCCGTTTATAACTATTAGTACAGGATAAGTAATGTATATACACAGTGACTCCACCAGCAGAATAGTGAGTGCAGCTCTGGAGTATAATACAGGATGTAACTCAGGATCACCTCAGGATAAGTAATGTAATGTATGTACACAGTGACTCCACCAGCAGAATAGTGAGTGCAGCTCTGGGGTATAATACAAGATGTAACTCAGGATCAGTACAGGATAAGTAATGTAATGTATGCACACAGTGACTCCACCAGCAGAATAGTGAGTGCAGCTCTGGAGTATAATACAGGATGTAACTCAGGATCAGTACAGGATAAGTAATGTAATGTATGTACACAGTGACTCCACCAGCAGAATAGTGAGTGCAGCTCTGGAATATAATACAGGATGTAACTCAGGATGAGTACAGGATAAGTAATGTAATGTATGTACACAGTGACTCCACCAGCAGAATAGTGAGTGCAGCTCTGGAGTATAACACGGGATGTAACTCAGGATCAGTGCAGGATAAGTAATGTAATGTATGTACACAGTGACTGCACCAGCAGAATAGTGAGTGCAGCTCTGGAGTATAATACAGGATGTAACTCAGGATCGGTACAGGATAAGTAATGTAATGTCCACAGTGACTGCACCAGCAGAATAGTGAGTGCAGCTCTGGAGTATAATACAGAGTATAACTCCGGATCAGTACAGGATAAGTAATGTAATGTATGTGCACAGTGACTCCACCAGCAGAATAGTGAGTGCAGCTCTGGAGTATAATACAGGATGTAACTCAGGATCAGTACAGGATAAGTAATGTAATGTATGTACACAGTGACTCCACCAGCAGAATAGTGAGTGCAGCTCTGGAGTATAATACAGGATGTAACTCAGGATCAGTACAGGATAAGTAATGTAATGTATGTACACAGTGACTCCACCAGCAGAATAGTGAGTGCAGCTCTGGAGTGTATATATTTCTTTATTTTAAAAAGGTAACAAAGCATCTTTGCAAATAGTCTTAATTTATAAAAATATCCTAGTGTTTTGTGTATACAGCTCCTAGACAGTCCTATGTTTCTCAATAGTTGCAGACTACAAACCTTGCTCCTCTCCTCCTGCCTCCTATTTTCTTCTAACCTACAGACAGTAGAAGAGGAGGTAGAATAGGACGAGTAATCTACTTTCCAAAGAAAAAAAAAATGGTGCGGTGAAATTCATCCAATTATTTTCATTCTCCAGGAAACTTACAGTTCAGGAAAAGGAGCGGAGTCAGAAAGAAGCAAAGCTGTCTAAAGCAGATGAGAAGATGAACATGGCGGCCAGCGAGCTTTTCACTGTCAAGTAAGAGCAGTCCTCCGGTCGGTCCGGTCGGCGCAGTCGTCCGGTCGGCGCAGTCGTCCGGTCGGCGCAGTCGTCCGGTCGGCGCAGTCGTCCGGTCGGCGCAGTCGTCCGGTCGGCGCAGTCGTCCGGTCGGCGCAGTCGTCCGGTCGGCGCAGTCGTCCGGTCGGCGCAGTCGTCCGGTCGGCGCAGTCGTCCGGTCGGCGCAGTCGTCCGGTCGGCGCAGTCCTCTGGTTCCAGTTTCTCACAAGTCTTGTCCCTTCTAGGACCAGAGTCTCAGAACTGGAAGAGGAAATGGACAAGACGGCCTCCTCCTATCAGAACCAGGTTAGTTTTATTCTTGTCATATATATGTGGCCTGGTAAATATTCACAAGAGAACCCAGAAAATCATTGTGTCGAGCAAAGGAGAAAAACTATATTTTCCGATGCCAAAATCAATAAACCTATAAAAAAAAAAGTAGTGCACAAGAGCCAAAGAATTAGTTTCTGGTCTCCTATAAGTTTTTGTTGATCCTTCTTTTTCCAGGTTACTTCATATGAAAAGAAATCTCATGATAACTGGGTAAGTGGCGGAATCCAAACCCCATAGTCACTGACTACCGCATCGTATTTACGGTCCTGCTCCTTTAAATGAGAAAACCAACCAACTTCCTATTTATAGAAGAAATCATTTTGTTTTTTTAAAATGTAGCTCACTGCGAGGGCGGCTGAAAGATACCTGAGCGACGTCAAAAAAGAGACGGCGCACCTAAGACAGAAGTAAGTGAAGTGCTGTAAAATTCCACTTTTTTTTTCCCTGATTAAAAATCGATATAAAAATGGTGTAAATTTGCAAATATTTTTCTATAGCGCTTTCTCCAAAGCGGACTTTAAAGTTACGTTACGTTGGTCGCTGTAGGAAGCAGGCAGCAGTTTATCTCCATATTGCTGTCAAATACAGACATGTGACCTATTCATCTGAGCTCCCATAATGCACTGGAAAACATTAGAATTCTGAATACGGCTTTGGATGTGACTAGAGAATAAAAACAAATAATAATGTTTAGTTTAAAAGGATCAAAGCGGAGAATTTAGCTGAGATCCTTCCCTATTAACTGTCAAAATGTATGGGTCTCCAGCACTCCTCTCTTGGGGCATCATTTTAAGGGACCCTTTATAGTCTTCTGACATTTTTATATTTTTTCCCTCCGTTCCTTAAATGTTTTTGCGATCTCTTTATTTTCGGTTAATAGGTTAACAGAGGCCGAATATAAACTGGAACTCCTAGAAAAAGATCCCTTTGCCCTGGATGTGATACAAGCAATTGGTAGAGGTAATATCACTGCCTATACCCTATTATTGGGATGCCGAGATGTATGGGCACTATATGACCGTATTATTCAGACACTGTATGGGCACTATTATTTAGACACTGTATGGGCACTATATGGCGGTATAATTCAGACACTGTATGGGCACTATATGGCGGTATTATTTAGACACTGTATGGGCATTATATGGCGGTATTATTTAGACACTGTATGGGCATTATATGGCGGTATTATTTAGACACTGTATGGGCACTATATGGCGGTATTATTTAGACACTGTATGGGCATTATATGGCGGTATTATTTAGACACTGTATGGGCACTATATGGCGGTATTATTTAGACACTGTATGGGCACTATATGGCGGTATAATTCAGACACTGTATGGGCACTATATGGCGGTATTATTTAGACACTGTATGGGCATTATATGGCGGTATTATTTAGACACTGTATGGGCACTATATGGTGGTATTATTTAGACAATGTATGGGCGTTATATGGCGTATTGTTCAGACATTGTATGGGCACTATATGGCGTAGTATTCAGACATTGTATGGGCACTATATGGCGGTATTATTCAGACACTATGGGCACTATATGGCGGTATTCAGACATTTGTATGGGCATTATATGGTGGTATTATTTAGACACTGGGCATTATATGACGGTATTATTCAGACACTATGGGCACTATATGGCGGAATTATTTAGACACTGTATGGGCACTATATGGCGGTATAATTCAGACACTGTATGGGCACTATATGGCGGTATTATTCAGACACTGTATGGGCACTATATGGTGGTATTCTTCAGACACTGTATGGGCATTATATGGCGGTATTATTTAGACAATGTATGGGCGTTATATGGCGTATTGTTCAGACATCATATGGGCACTATATGGCGTAGTATTCAGACATTGTATGGGCACTATATGGCGGTATTATTCAGACACTGTATGGGCACTATATGGTGGTATTATTCAGACACTGTATGGGCATTATATGGCGGTATTATTTAGACACTGTATGGGCACTATATGGTGGTATTATTCAGACACTGTATGGGCATTATATGGCGGTATTATTTAGACACTGTATGGGCACTATATGGCGGTATTATTTAGACAATGTATGGGCGTTATATGGCGTATTGTTCAGACATCATATGGGCACTATATGGCGTAGTATTCAGACATTGTATGGGCACTATATGGCGGTATTATTCAGACACTATGGGCACTATATGGCGGTATTCAGACATTTGTATGGGCATTATATGGTGGTATTATTTAGACACTGGGCATTATATGGCGGTATTATTCAGACACTATGGGCACTATATGGCGGAATTATTTAGACACTGTATGGGCATTATATGGCGGTATTATTTAGACACTGTATGGGCATTATATGGCAGTATTATTCAGACACTATGGGCACTATATGGCAGTATTATTCAGACACTATGGGCACTATATGGCAGTATTATTCAGACACTGTATGGGCATTATATGGCGGTATTATTTAGACACTGTATGGGCATTATATGGCGGTATTATTTAGACACTGTATGGGCATTATATGGCAGTATTATTCAGACACTGTATGGGCACTATATGGCGGTATTATTCAGACATTGTATGGGCACTATATGGCAGTAATGAGCAGAGGGGCTCTACCTCACTTGTTGCCAAGGGCCCCATTTTTCATAGTAACCGGTCTGTCTATAATTGCTCATAGATTGTTCCTTGGCAGAGGGTGGGCAGTGAGACAATGTTTCCTGGGTTGTGGTCGGGGGCAGATGTTTTGCGCTTTGTTTCTGCTGTAATCTCTGTTCTTTCTCTCCTGGAAGCTTATGCCGATGCTTTTATTAACCATCAAGGTATATTTATCCCATTTTCTCCAGTCTCGTTGCACGCTGTGACATCATGTGATACATGAGCCTCCATGTTCTCCTGATTAATAAGCTTGCATGTTTACATCACTTTAATTTTGTTCATACAGTAATACTACATGGGCAAAAGTATGTGCACCCCCACCCATCCGGCTCAGTCAGTGGGGTTGATAGCGGAGCTCCGTGCAGGGCAGTCAGGTTCTTCACACCAAACTCCACATAGTGGGGGGGGACGGACGGGGACATATTGTCTGCTGAAGCAGGAGAGGGTCTTCTCGAGGCGGTGGCAACATATTTGGAAGCTCACATCTCCTCCTGTACAATTCATTAGGACGTCATTGTTGCTGGAGGTGCTTAAACCTGCAACAAAAAGTGGTATTGCGACATTTGTGGCAGAATCACAGCGATTCCGCCACAAAAAATAGTATGGAAGAAAAAATTTAATAAAGTTATACTTACCCAGAGTTCCCTGCTTCTTCTCCAGTCCAGCCTCCTGGGATGACGTTTCATCCCATGTGACCGCTGCAGCGGTCACATGACCTGCATCATCATCATCATCCCAGGAGGCCGGACTGCGAGCAGAGAAGAGGGAGGGGGTAAGTATGAATGTTTTGGTTGTTTTTTTTTTTTCCGGTGCGGCTTTACTCAACAGAAATTCCGCCACAAAAGCACACCACTAGGTGGCGCGGTTTTTTGGGCGGATACACTGTGGGGCTTGACGCAACGTATCCACCCAGAACACGCCGTGTGTTCCTACCCTACGTGTGAGCTGGGAATACCCCTTTAAGATTTCCCTTCATGGAGCCAAACTAAAAAGAGCAGCCCTGACTATTATCCCTCCCACCAGACTCTACAGCGGACACGGCACCTTGCGGCAGAAGGGGGCACATACTTTTGGCCATGTACAGAATACTTGTGTTTGCTCCATACTCTCCTCTTGTGTGACATGCGCTCACCTGTCTGTTACTTTTGCCATTTATAGAGAACTCGCCGTTCGGAATATCTCCAATCAATCGTCACCCTGAAAGTCGAGCTTTCCTCTCGCCTCCCACCCTCTTGGAAGGTCCTTTGAGACTGTCCCCGATGCTCCCTGCAGCAGACAGAGGTATACTGGAAGCCCCCTCCCCTCTCCATGCAGAGAGAGTGTCACCGGCCATGTCATATACTATCAGTTTGTGACACGGCCGGAGGGGGCACAACTTTTCTGTGCAATGTAGTCACATCCAGAGCTGGTTTGCTGTTTCTGATCTCTCGGCATTCCCTGCTGGTTCAGTATCTGTTAACGGTGTAGTAATTATATTGTAAGAAACAAAAAATACTCCCAGAATGCAGTGCTTCAGGCTGATATTTATTAAAGGAGTTAAGTTCTGGGTCTGTCAGCACTGTGCTGATGGATTCTAAGGCTATGTTCACAAGCTTAAAGAGGCTCTGTCACCAGATTTTGCAACCCCTATCTGCTATTGCAGCAGATAGGCGCTGCAATGTAGATTACAGTAACGTTTTTATTTTAAAAAAACGAGCATTTTTGGCCAAGTTATGACCATTTTTGTAGTTATGCAAATGAGGCTTGCAAAAGTCCAAGTGGGTGTGTTTAAAAGTACAAGTCCAAGTGGGCGTGTATTATGTGCGTACATCGGGGCGTTTTTAATACTTTTACTAGCTGGGCGTTCTGAAGAGAAGTAACATCCTCTTCTCTTCAGAACGCCCAGCTTCTGACAGTGCAGATCTGTGACGTCACTCACAGGTCCTGCATCGTGACGGCCACATCGGCACCAGAGGCTACAGCTGATTCTGCAGCAGCATCAGCGTTTGCAGGTAAGTCGATCTTACCTGCAAACGCTGATGCTGCTGCAGAATCAACTGTAGCCTCTGGTGCCGATGTGGCCGTCACGATGCAGGACCTGTGAGTGACGTCACAGGTCTGCACTGTCACAAGCTGGGCGTTCTGAAGAGAAGAGGATGTTACTTCTCTTCAGAGCGCCCAGCTAATAAAAGTATTAAAAACGCCCCGATGTACGCACCTAATACACGCCCACTTGGACTTGTACTTTTAAACACACCCACTTGGACTTTTGCAAGCCTCATTTGCATAAATACAAAAATGGTCATAACTTGGCCAAAAATGCTCGTTTTTTAAAAATAAAAACGTTCCTGTAATCTACATTGCAGCGCCGATCTGCTGCAATAGCAGATAGGGGTTGCAAAATCTGGTGACAGAGCCTCTTTAACAAAAAACAGCTGTAATTCAAAGGAAAACAGCCCCTGATATTCAGCCGTTTATGGAGCGGTTTTGCTATTGAGCCAATGAAAAACTGCTCCAAAAACGGCTCAAGAAATGACATGCACTTCTTTACGGGGCGTTTTTTTTTTTACGCACTGTTTTTAAAAACGGCCTCGTGGGAACGGAATGACGTTTTTCCCATTGAAATCAATGGGCAGATGTTTGGAGGCGTTCAGCCCCCGTATTTTCAGCAGTTTACAGCCCGAAAAATGGCTGAAAATAAGCCGTGTGAACATACCCCAAGTGTAAGCCAGCAGAATTGTAAACTCCGTTCCAGGTTATCCGGTCCGAAAGTGCTCCAGATTTATCTAAGTGGTGCACACTGTATGATAAATTTGGCGCATCTAGCTGAACAGGTTAGATACTTTTCTCTTTATACTACCTCTTGGCTGGCTTGGTTTGGCGTAAAAACTCTGGCGCACAGATTTACATTTTAAGCCACACCCCCTTCTGCTGGACCGCACCACTTCTTTGCTAAGCCCCACCCCTGTGTCCAGCGTAGCACGAAGCGTCTAAAGTAATTTATAAATGTGGCTCGCGGCTTATACACCAGAACTCTGGATCAATTTGAACAGTAAATCTGCCATTATAATCTTATTTAAAATTACATCTAACCGTATTATTTCCCCAAAGTCCTATGACGAGCGGTCTGCATCACTATCTCCCATGGTGCACGTGGGCGGTCGTGTGAGCATTCCTAATAAAGTAGACGACCTCCTGTACTAATCAAAGAAACCACACAAGCCGCAGAGGCACGACTACGGGTGTAACGTATACGATATTGACAGGAAGTGAGGAGAACTGTATCTATACGTGTAAGCGGCTTCTGTGACTGGGTGACCAAACACCGCTGTCCATTACCTTCAAAATGGCTGAACCTTCAATTACATAGGTTTTATTGAAAAAAAAAGTGAAAAAAAGATTATCCTCTGATGACAGGTGTGAGACTACCAGGATATTATCCAGGATACCCCGGCCCTAAAGAGCGAGGGGATGTAAACTCTGACAGAAGAGCGGACCACCAGCGTACCTTATCAGATGCGGGCTCCTTGTCACCACCCTGGGATAGAGAACAGAGAAACAACATCCCTCCACCAGGTAACCGGTCTACCCGGTGCTGCTGCCAGATACATATATACCGTTCATTTCATCATGCATTGTAGAGTGTGACGCTACTCTCCCTCATTTCTGGCCTTCAGGTTATTACAGGGAGACCCCCCCCCCTCCCCCACTTATCTTAATAGTTCCAGTTCAACATCCTTTTAAAGTTCAAAGCTACATATAATGGTAACTCAGCCAATCCCTTATTCGAATGAAGTCTCCTCTAGTTACATCCAGAGCTGCATTAAGAATTTTGGTTCCTTAGCTCACGTGCTGCAGGGCCTCATACTGAGGAGGGTGTCTGTAGACTGCTGTATTGTAAGTCACATCCAGCAGAATTGTGACTGCAGCTCTGGTTGTGACTGGAGTATAAGCCATGGTGTAACACAACTCCAGTACAAGATAAACTAAGCAAAGGATTTGTAAAGTTACTCGACACTCTTTGTTGATTTGAACATTTTAATGGTGACCCCGAGGCAGCAATCAGGACCGCGTGCAACTTCATGATATAAACGTCCTGCATTATGCCTCCTGGCACTGACTTTAGGGCTTACATGGGGGCAGCGTCAGGTAGTGTATACATAGGGCAGTGGCCTCCAGCTGTTGAGAAACTACAACTCCCAGCATGCGGTTACTGCTATCCCCATACCTCTACATTCTCACAAGCCCCAGGCTCGGTACCAGTAGCCAGAATCAGGGTGAGGTGAATATTAGAAATTGTCCCTTGTCCTGATCGCTGCCTCCAGGGGATCATTTAATTATAGTGCAGTATCCCTTTAAGCAGTTACACATTTGCTGCCCTGTTCGTTCCAGACCTTACCCTGAGATGACGGAGACCTGCAGCGAGGTGTCGTACATAATGTCTGTATGTTTATAGTCTCTCTACCTGCAGGTCTGCCGTACCCCGAGCCCCCTTTCCCACCCAGACGGGCAGAGAGATTTTATCATTACCCGCCATCAGGAAGGTTCTCGGGACCGGCAGAACTAACCAGGAATCAGGGCAAACCCTTCATGGACTCGCAAGGTAAGTTGTGTGAAGGAAGACCTCCCATTCCAGCAGGGGGCAGCAGCTGCATTATCCTCCTGTCTGATCGATGACTTGTAGTGTGCGCCCTGAGAATCAGCGCGTGACCAATCGTCTCCCGTCTAGAGAATTCTGTTCAGCTGTTTCTGGAAAAGCTGAGTGATAACAAATAGGGCTGCGCTTAGTTTGGTCACCCAGCTTTCCCAGAAACTGTTATAACCAAGAAAGGCTGATTAAAATATTTAAGCCCTTTGATAAAAGAAGAAAACTAGTATTTATAGGGGAATGTCTTCATCCACAGACGATCGATCATCTCCAGAATATAAGGCGAGAATAAATACAAGTAGGAATGGAGAGGACGAAGCCGATGTGAGTACAGTGAACCCGCCGTCTATCTTCTCGCCAGTTGCTATGTAGTCAAATTGCTCCCTGTTATCAGCCACTTCAGCAGAGGCCGGCACTAGTGTCCTCAATTCTATCACTACTTGTCATATCTACAGCACTATTATATCCTCCAGAGACATTACATCATATGTGACTGATATCAGCCGCTCCTCTTATATCACTCCAGTACTATTATATCCTCCAGAGACATTACATCATATGTGACTGATATCAGCCGCTCCTCTTATATCACTCCAGCACTATTATATCCTCCAGAGACATTACATCATATATGTGACTGATATCAGCCGCTCCTCTTATAACACTCCAGCACTATTATATCCTCCAGACATTACATCATATGTGACTGATATCAGCCGCTCCTCTTATATCACTCCAGTACTATTATATCCTCCAGAGACATTACATCATATGTGACTGATATCAGCCGCTCCTCCTATAACACTCCAGCACTATTATATCCTCCAGACATTACATCATATGTGACTGATATCAGCCGCTCCTCTTATAACACTCCAGCACTATTATATCCCCCAGAGACATTACATCATATGTGACTGATATCAGCCGCTCCTCTTATATCACTCCAGTACTATTATATCCTCCAGAGATATTACATCATATGTGTGACTGATATCAGCCGCTCCTCTTATATCACTCCAGCACTATTATATCCTCCAGAGACATTACATCATATGTGACTGATATCAGCCGCTCCTCTTATATCACTCCAGTACTATTATATCCTCCAGAGACATTACATCATATGTGACTGATATCCGCCGCTCCTCTTATAACACTCCAGTACTATTATATCCTCCAGACATTACATCATATGTGACTGATATCAGCCGCTCCTCTTATATCACTCCAGCACTATTATATCCTCCAGAGACATTACATCATATGTGTGACTGATATCAGCCGCTCCTCTTATAACACTCCAGCACTATTATATCCTCCAGAGACATCATATGTGACTGATATCAGCCGCTCCTCTTATAACACTCCAGCACTATTATATCCTCCAGGGACATTACATCATATATGTGACTGATATCAGCCGCTCCTCTTATAACACTCCAGTACTATTATATCCTCCAGAGACATTACATCATATGTGACTGATATCAGCCGCTCCTCTTATAACACTCCAGTACTATTATATCCTCCAGAGACATTACATCATATGTGTGACTGATATCAGCCGCTCCTCTTATATCACTCCAGTACTATTATATCCTCCAGAGACATTACATCATATGTGACTGATATCAGCCGCTCCTCTTATAACACTCCAGCACTATTATATCCTCCAGACATTACATCATATGTGTGACTGATATCAGCCACTCCTCTTATAACACTCCAGCACTATTATATCCTCCAGAGACATTACATCATATGTGACTGATATCAGCCGCTCCTCTATCACTCCAGCACTATTATATCATCCAGAGACATTACATCATATGTGTGACTGATATCAGCCGCTCCTCTTATAACACTCCAGTACTATTATATCCTCCAGACATTACATCATGTGTGACTGATATCAGCTGCTCCTCTTATAACACTCCAGCACTATTATATCCTCCAGAGACATTACATCATATGTGACTGATATCAGCCGCTCCTCTTATAACACTCCAGTACTATTATATCCTCCAGAGACATTACATCATATATGACTGATATCAGCCGCTCCTCTTATATCACTCCAGCACTATTATATCCTCCAGAGACATTACATCATATGTGACTGATATCAGCCGCTCCTCTTATATCACTCCAGCACTATTATATCCTCCAGAGACATTACATCATATGTGTGACTGATATCAGCCGCTCCTCTTATATCACTCCAGCACTATTATATCCTCCAGAGACATTACATCATATGTGTGACTGATATCAGCCGCTCCTCTTATATCACTCCAGCACTATTATATCCTCCAGAGACATTACATCATATGTGTGACTGATATCAGCCGCTCCTCTTATAACACTCCAGCACTGGTATAATCTACAGATATTCGGTGTGGCGGCCGTTTAACATGAGACCTTTTCCTTTCTGCAGAACATTTCTGCTGCATCCAATCAGGATAACGAAGTAACAGACGGTCCACCTGGAGAGTTCCCCCTGCACCCGCCTCCACCCATGAGGATTCCCCTGTTACCACCGTTTTTCCGAAGACCTTTTATGCCCCCTCCTCCAATGGAGATGTACGGACCACCAGGCTATCCAGGCATGCCACCGCCCCACATCCCAAGTAAGTGATGTCGGTTAGCAGACACATCCTGAATAGATCAGCTACAGCTTCTCTGCAGACCTACATGTCTCCATGGTAACAGACAACAAGCTCTGTGTAGTCTGATTCTGCAGTCTGATTCCCTTTTACCAGTCCTCTTCCATCTGATCGCCTATCAGGTTATCAATAAGTAGAGAATGACTGCAGGATCAGACTACAGAGTTTGTTACAATGGAGACAGGTTTTCATGGTAGCTTTTATACATCAAATATTGAGATTTTTAATCAAAACTGTTTGCAAAGTTGCGTCACTATTTATTTTAGATGCATTGGAGCAATATAAAAAAAGTTGTCTGCAACGAACCCTTTAATTATTGTACAATGAAGTTATGGAACTTTGTTACTTTTGTTTTTCAGTTCCTCAATAAATATATTCTCAGATTGCTGTCAGTGAATGGGAACATTCTTCTTTACAACCAGAGGATTAAAACCCTATAAAAACCTCACAGCTGAGGGTTTGTTACAATTGTATGTAGTCAACAGAGTCTTCTATGAGCTGAACAGCCTGAATTCCAAACTGATACATTGTAACAAACCATCAGGTCAGAATTTTTTTTTGTGCTGCTGATGTGTTTAATTCAGAGGATTGTCTAGACTGGCTACAATAGTAACAAGGTCAGGATGTTTTGTTTTAACCCATCAGGGTCAACCACAATTACCATTCACTGAAAGCAAGCGGAAATCTGGTGAGGATTGTTTCAATTACTCATTAGAGCTCTGCTTGCTGTCATGTATTAGAATGTATAAAGTTTTGAAACAATGATAGAGCTTCTTTTACATAAAACGTTTGTGCTTCATTTCTGCAGTGAGAAGCCCGTTGCCCCCTCCGCTGCAGCATCACTACCCCGTTTACCCGGTGCACGGCGAGGCATACTTCCCTCCACAACCCATCAGACCCCAAACAAGGAACAATCCTGCCTCGGACTCTGCTCCTCCCCCCTCCGGCCCCCTCCCTCCCCACTCCGGCCACCTCCCTCCCCAAGACAAGTTACCAGAACCGACAACTTGATGCAAGAGGAAAATAAAAATCTGATTTCAAAGACTCCGCAGCTGCAAACGGAGAAATATTTATAGTTTTTGTTCAAACTGAAGATATTTTAGGAAATTTTAATTTCTGAAAAGCAAAAAGCCGACTTACCGGTTGTGAATAATCGCTCCTTGTACCGCGGCTGGAGGGTGCATGCTTCCTGACGCTCTTTATCTGATTTTGTTTTAGAAATGGAGGGGGGATTTTTTTTGTTGCGGATTTTAGGGCATAACCAGGGTGTATCTGAGGCTGCTATGAATAAAATCCAGTCTTTGTACATAAGACCCTATAGACAAAGTTTGAGACTTCTCTTTTGTATCTATATATTTATGTGGACAAAATCCTTTAATCCGGCACTTTACGCAATGGAGATCCTGATAATCTGGCATGTAACTAAAACAAGCCCATGCCGGATTACCAGGAAATGACCCACTCTGTGGGTTCCTGAAGACCATGGGGAAAGTCCAATGGATTAGAACAAT
This sequence comes from Rhinoderma darwinii, assembly GCF_050947455.1. Taxonomy (NCBI): domain Eukaryota; kingdom Metazoa; phylum Chordata; class Amphibia; order Anura; family Rhinodermatidae; genus Rhinoderma; species Rhinoderma darwinii. The sequence goes on along the minus strand of NC_134698.1, from coordinate 81,188,292 downwards.
CTTCCCCAACCTCTGACTCTCCAGCTGTTGCAAAACTACAATTCCCAGCATTCCCTGACAGCCACTGGCTAATCACAGCATACTGGGAGTTGTAGTTTTGCAACAACTGGATTACAACATTTGCTATATTGTCTACAGTGCCCAGTCAGCATAGGTCACAATGTGACTACAATAATAGAAAAGTATCTGGCAGTAAGGTTTGTGCCAGAAGTGGACTTCTCCAGTCACCTGACCCAAGTCACATGAGGTCAGGTGACTGGAATATTCCTGGTCCGTCACTGACCTCACTCAGACCTGCTCCAAAATGTGGCACCATCTTCGGGGGGAGGGACTGGCGCATGGCACCATCTTCGGGGGGAGGGACTGGCGCATGGCACCATCTTTGGGGGGAGGGACTGGCGCATGGCACCATCTTCGGGGGGAGGGACTGGCGCATGGCACCATCTTCGGGGGGAGGGACTGGCGCATGGCACCATCTTCGGGGGGAGGGACTGGCGCATGGCACCATCTTCGGGGGGAGGGACTGGCGCATGGCACCATCTTCGGGGGGAGGGACTGGCGCATGGCACCATCTTCGGGGGGAGGGACTGGCGCATGGCACCATCTTCGGGGGGAGGGACTGGCGCATGGCACCATCTTAGGGGAGGGACTGGCGCATGGCACCATCTTAGGGGAGGGACTGGCGCATGGCACCATCTTAGGGGAGGAACTGGCGCATGGCACCATCTCCGGGGGGAACTGGCACATGGCACCATCTTTGGGGGCGGCGGCACCATCTTCAGTGGGAGGGGGTGGCACCATCTTCAGGGGTTGGGGGGGCACCATCTTTGGGGGTGGAGGGCGTGGCGGTACCATCTTCGGGCGGGAGACTGGCGCATGGCACCATCTTCGGGGGGAGGGACTGGCGCATGGCACCATATTAGGGGAGGGACTGGCGCATGACACCATCTTAGGGGAGGGGCTTGGCGCATGGCACCATCTTCGGGGGGGGAACTGGAACATGGCACCATCTTTGGGGGCACCATCCACGGAAAGGGGCGGGCGGTCACGCGTGGCACCATCCACGGAAAGGGGCGGTCGGTCCGTCCACGGAAAGAGGCGGGGGTCCACACGTGGCACCATCCGCGGGAAGGGGCAGGGGTCCACGGGTGGCACCTTACACTGAAAGGGCGGGGCCACGTGTGGCACAATCCACGGAAATGGGTGGGGGCCCACGCGTGGCACCATCCACAATCGGTGGGGGTGGAGGGCGTGGCGGCACCATCTTCGGGGGGGACTGGCGCATGGCACTATCTTCGGGGTGGGGGGGCACCATCTTGGGGGGGGGAGACTGGCGCATGGCACCATCTTTGGGGGGGAAGGGACTGGCGCATGGCACCATCTTCGGGGGGACTGGCGCGTGGCACCATCTTCGGGGTCGGGGGGGCACCATCTTCGGGGTGGGGGGGCACCATCTTTGGGGGGACTGGCGCGTGGCACCATCTTTGGGAAGGGGTGGGGGGCCACGGCGTGGCACCATCATTGGGGGCGGGCACGACGTGGCACCATCCACGTAATGGGGTGGGCGGTCACGGCGTGGCACCATCCATGGAAAGGGGTGGGCGGTCGGTCACGTGTGGCACCATTCACGGAAAGGGGCGGTCGGTCGGTCACGTGTGGCACCATTCACGGAAAGGGGCGGTCGGACACGCGTGGATGGTGCCACACGAGGACCCCCACCCCTTTCCGTAGAGGGGAGGGACTGGCGCATGGCACCATCTTAGGGGAGGGACTGGCGCATGGCACCATCTTAGGGGAGGGACTGGCGCATGGCACCATCTTAGGGGAGGGACTGGCGCATGGCACCATCTTAGGGGAGGGACTGGCGCATGGCACCATCTTAGGGGAGGGACTGGCGCATGGCACCATCTTAGGGGAGGGACTGGCGCATGGCACCATCTTAGGGGAGGGACTGGCGCATGGCACCATCTTCGGGGGGGACTGGCGCATGGCACCATCTTCGGGGGGGACTGGCGCATGGCACCATCTTCGGGGAGGGGGTGGCACCATCTTCAGGGTGTGGGGGGGGCACCATCTTTGGGGGTGGAGGTCGTGGCGGCACCATCTTCGGGGGGCGGCGGTCGTGGCGGCACCATCTTCAGGGGGAGGCACCATCCACAGAAAGGGGCGGTCACGCGTGGCACCATCCACGGAAAGGGGCAGGGGCCCACACATGGAACCATCCACGGAAAGGGGTGGGGCACACGCGTTGCACCATCCACGGTAAAAGGTGGGGCCCACGCATGGCATCATCCACAGAAAGGGGTGGGGCACACACACACACGTTGCACCATCCACGGAAAAAGGTGGGGCCCACGCGTGGCACCATTCACAATCGGTGGGGGTGGAAGGCGTGGCGGCACCATCTTCGGGGGGCGGCGGTCGTGGTTGCACCATCTTCGGGGGGCGGCGGTCGTGGCGGCACCATCTTCGAGGGGAGGGACTGGCGCATGGCACCATCTTAGGGGAGGGACTGGCGCATGGCACCATCTTTGGGGGGGACTGGCGCATGGCACCATCTTTGGGGGGGACTGGCGCATGGCACTATCTTTGAGGGGGAAACTGGCGCATGGCACCATCTTCGAGGAGGGGGTGGCACCATCTTCAGGGGGGCGGCGGTCGTTGCGGCACCATCTTTGGGGGGGAGGGACTGGAGCATGGCACCATCTTCGGGGTCGGGGGGCACCATCTTCGGGGGGACTGGCGCGTGGCACCAGCCACGGAAAGGGACGGGCGGTCACGCGTGGCACCAACCGCGGAAAGGGACGGGCGGCCACGCGTGGCACCAACCGCGGAAAGGGACGGGCGGCCACGCGTGGCACCAACCACGGAAAGGGACGGGCGGCCACGCGTGGCACCAACCACGGAAAGGGACGGGCGGCCACGCGTGGCACCATCCACGGAAAGGGACGGGCGGTCACGCGTGGCACCATCCACGGAAAGGGACGGGCGGTCACGCGTGGCACCATCCACGGAAAGGGACGGGCGGTCACGCGTGGCACCATCCACGGAAAGGGACGGGCGGTCACGCGTGGCACCATCCACGGAAAGGGATGGGCGGTCACGCGTGGCACCATCCACGGAAATGGGTGGGGTCCATGCATTGCACCATCCACGAAAATGGGTGGGGCCCACGCGTTGCACCATCCACAGAAAATGGTGGGGCCCACGCGTGGCACCATCCACAATCGGTGGGGGTGGAGGGCGTGGCGGCACCATCTTCGGGGGGCGGCGGCACCATCTTCGAGGGGAGGGACTGGCGCATGGCACCATCTTAGGGGAGGGACTGGCGCATTGCACCATCTTCAGGGGGTGGGGGGGCACCATCTTTGGGGGTGGAGGGCGTGGCGGCACCATCTTCGGGGGGCGGCGGTCGTGGCGGCAGCATCTTCGGGGGCAGCGGTCGTGGCGGCACCATCTTCGGGGTACGGCGGTCGTGGCGGCACCATCTTCGAGGGGCGGCGGTGGCGGTACCCTCTTCGGGGGGCGGCGGTCGTGGCGGCACCATATTCGGGGTGCGGCGGTTGTGGCGGCACCATCTTCGGGGGGGGGACTGGCGCATGGCACCATCTTTGGGAGGGGGACTGGCACATGGCACCATATTTGGGGGGGGGACTGGCACATGGCACCATATTTGGGGGGGGGGACTGGCACATGGCACCATCTTCGGGGTGGGGGTGGCGGCACCATCTTCAGGGGGAAAGGGCGGCACCATCTTCAAGGGGTGGGGGGGGCACCATCTTTGAGGGGGAAACTGGCGCATGGCACCATCTTTGGGGGGGGGGGGCACCATCTTCAGGGGGTGGTGGGGGCACCATCTTCGGGGCGGAGACTGGCGCATGGCACCATCTTTGGGGGGGACTGGCGCATGGCACTATCTTCGGGGTGGGGGGGGCACCATCTTTGAGGGGGAAACTGGCACATGACACCATCTTTGGGGGGAACTGGCGCATGGCACCATCTTCGGGGAGGGGGTGGCACCATCTTCAGGTGGTGGGGGGGCACCATCTTTGGGGGTGGAGGGCGTGGCGGTACCATCTTCGGGGGGCGGCGGTCGTTGCGGCACCATCTTCGGGGCGGCGGTCGTGGCGGCACCATCTTCGGGGGGTGGGGGGGGCACCATCTTTGAGGGGGAAACTGGCGCATGGCACTATCTTCGGGGTGGGGGGGCACCATCTTTGAGGGGGAAACTGGCACATGACACCATCTTTGGGGGGAACTGGCGCATGGCACCATCTTCGAGGAGGGGGTGGCACCATCTTCAGGTGGTGGGGGGGCACCATCTTTGGGGGTGGAGGGCGTGGCGGCACCATCTTCGGGGGGCGGCGGTCGTTGCGGCACCATCTTCGGGGCGGCGGTCGTGGCGGCACCATCTTCGGGGTGGGGGGGCACCATCTTTGAGGGGGAAACTGGCGCATGACACCATCTTTGGGGGGGGAACTGGCGCATTGCACTATCTTCGGGGTGGGGGGGGCACCATCTTGGGGGGGGGAGACTGGCGCATGGCACCATCTTTGGGGGGGAGGGACTGGCGCATGGCACCATCTTCGGGGTGGGGGGGGGCACCATCTTTGGGGTGGGGGGGGCACCATCTTCGGGGGGACTGGCGCGTGGCACCATCTTTGGGGGGGGGGGGGACTGGCACATGCGTGGCACCATCCACGGAAAGGGACGGGCGGTCACGCGTGGCACCATCCACGGAAAGGGACGGGCGGTCACGCGTGGCACCAGCCACGGAAAGGAACGGGCGGTCACGCGTGGCACCAGCCACGGAAAGGGACGGGCGGTCACGCGTGGCACCAGCCACGGAAAGGGACGGTCGGTCACGCGTGGCACCAGCCACGGAAAGGGACGGTCGGTCACGCGTGGCACCAGCCACGGAAAGGGGCGGCACCAATCGGTGGGGGGGTGGAGGGCGTGGCGGCACCATCTTTGAGGGGAGTGACTGGCGCATGGCACCATCTTAGGGGAGGGACTGGCGCATGGCACCATCTAAGGGGATGGACTGGCGCATGGCACCATCTTCGGCGTGGGGGTGGCGGCAACATCTTCAGGGGGAGGGGGCGGCACCATCTTCAGGGGGAGGGGGCGGCACCATCTTCATGGGGAGGGGGCGGCACCATCTTCGGGGTGGGGGGCACCATCTTTGGGGGTGGAGGGCGTGGCGGTACCATCTTCGGGGGCGGCGGTCGTGGCGGCACCATCTTCGGGGGGCGGCGGTCGTGGCGGCAGCATCTTCGGGGGCGGCGGTCGTGGCGGCACCATCTTCGGGGTACGGCGGTCGTGGCGGCACCACCTTCGAGGAGCGGCGGTGGCGGTACCCTCTTCGGGGGGCGGCGGTCGTGGCGGCACCATATTCGGGGTGCGGCGGTTGTGGCGGCACCATCTTCGGGGGGGGACTGGCGCATGGCACATCTTTGGGAGGGGGACTGGCACACGGCACCATATTTGGGGGGGGGACTGGCACATGGCACCATCTTCGGGGTGGGGGTGGCGGCACCATCTTCAGGGGGAAAGGGCGGCACCATCTTCAAGGGGTGGGGGGGGGCACCATCTTTGAGGGGGAAACTGGCGCATGGCACCATCTTTGGGGGGGGGGCACCATCTTCAGGGGGTGGTGGGAGCACCATGTTCGGGGCGGAGACTGGCGCATGGCACCATCTTTGGGGGGGGGACGACTGGCGCATAGCACCATCTTCGGGGTCGGGGGGCACCATCTTGGGGGGGACTGGCGCGTGGCACCATCATTGGGGTGGTCACGCGTGGCACCATCCACGGAAAGTGGCGGGCGGTCACGCGTGGCACCATCCACGAAAAGTGGCAGACGGTCATGCGTGGAACCATCCACGAAAGGGTCGGGTTCATGCGTGGCACCAGCCACGGAAAGGGCCGGGGTTCACGCGTGGCACTAGCCACGGAAAGGGCCGGCACCATCTTCGAGGGGAGGGACTGGCGCATGGCACCATCTTAGGGGAGGGACTGGCGAATGGCACCATCTTCGGGGGGGACTGGCGCATGGCACCATCTTCGAGGAGGGGGTGGCACCATCTTCAGGTGGTGGGGGGGCACCATCTTTGGGGGTGGAGGGCGTGGCGGTACCATCTTCGGTGGGCGGCGGTCGTTGCGGCACCATCTTCGGGGCGGCGGTCGTGGCGGCACCATCTTCGGGGTGGGGGGGCACCATCTTTGAGGGGGAATCTGGCGCATGGCACCATCTTTGGGGGGGACTGGCGCATGGCACTATCTTCGGGGTGGGGGGGCACCATCTTTGAGGGGGAAACTGGCGCATGGCACCATCTTTGGGGGGGGACTGGTGCATGGCACTATCTTCGGGGTGGGGGGGGGCACCATCTTTGAGGGGGAAACTGGCGCATGGCACCATCTTTGGGGGGGGACTGGCGCATGGCACCATCTTCGCGGAGGGGGTGGCACCATCTTCAGGTGGTGGGGGGGCACCATCTTTGGGGGTGGAGGTCGTTGCGGCACCATCTTCGGGGCGGCGGTCGTGGCGGCACCATCTTCGGGGGGTGGGGGGGGCACCATCTTTGAGGAGGAAACTGGCGCATGGCACCATCTTTGGGGGGGACACCATCTTTGAGGGGGAAACTGGCGCATGACACCATCTTTGGGGGGGGAACTGGCGCATTGCACTATCTTCGGGGTGGGGGGGGCACCATCTTGGGGGGGGGAGACTGGCGCATGGCACCATCTTTGGGGGGGGAGGGACTGGCACATGGCACCATCTTTGGGGTGGGGGGGCACCATTTTCGGGGTGGGACTGGCGCGTGGCACCAGCCACGGAAAGGGACGGGCGTTCACGCGTGGCACCAGCCACGGAAAGGGACGGGCGGTCACGCGTGGCACCAGCCACGGAAAGGGACGGGCGGTCACGCGTGGCACCAGCCACGGAAAGGGACGGGCGGTCACGCGTGGCACCAGCCACGGAAAGGGGCGGCACCAATCGGTGGGGGGGGTGGAGGGCGTGGCGGCACCATCTTTGAGGGGAGTGACTGGCGCATGGCACCATCTAAGGGGATGGACTGGTGCATGGCACCATCTTCGGCGTGGGGGTGGCGGCAACATCTTCAGGGGGAGGGGGCGGCACCATCTTCGGGGGGGGCACCATCTTCAGGGGGCGGCGGTGGCGGCACCATCTTCGGGGTGGCGGCACCATCTTCAGGGGGAGGGGGCGGCACCATCTTCGGGGGAGGGGGGGGCACCATCTTCGGGGGTGGAGGGCGTGGCGGCACCATCTTCGGGGAGGGACTGGTGCATGGCACCATCTTCGGCGTGGGGGTGGCAGCACCATCTTCAGGGGGAGGGGGTGGCACCATCTTCAGGGGGTGGGGGGCACTATCTTCAGGGTGGGGGGCACCATCTTTGGGGGTGGAGGGCGTGGCGGTACCATCTTCGGGGGGCGGCGGTCATGGCGGCACCATCTTCGGGGGCGGCGGTCGTGGCGGCACCATCTTCGGGGGTGGTGGTCGTGGTGGCACCATCTTCAAGGGGCGGCGGTGGCGACACCATCTTCGGGCGGCGGTACCATCTTTGGGGGGCGGCGTTTGTGGCGGCACCATCTTCGGGGTGCGGCGGTCGTGGCGGCATCATCTTCGGGGGTCGGCGGCAACATCTTTAGGGATGGGGACTGGCGCATGGCACCATCTTCGGGGGGCGGCGGTGGCGGCACCATCTTCGTGGTGGAGGTGGCGGCACCATCTTCAGGGGGAAAGGGCGGCACCATCTTCAGGGGGTGGGGGGGGCACCATCGTTGAGGGGGAAACTGGCACATGGCACCATCTTTGGGGGGGGGGGGGACTGGCACAAGCGTGGCACCATCCACGGAAAGGGACGGGCGGTCACGCGTGGCACCATCCACGGAAAGGGACGGGCGGTCACGAGTGGCACCATCCACGGAAAGGGACGGGCGGTCACGCGTGGCAGCATCCACAGAAAGGGGCGGGCGGTCACGCGTGGCACCATCCACGGAAAGGGACGGGGGTCGACGCGTGACACCATCCACAATCGGTGGGGGGGGGTGGAAGGCGTGGCGGCACCATCTTTGAGGGGAGTGACTGGCGCATGGCACCATCTTAGGGGAGGGACTGGCGCATGGCACCATCTAAGGGGATGGACTGGCGCATGGCACCATTTTCGGCGTGGGGGTGGCGGCAACATCTTCGGGGGGGCACCATCTTCAGGGGGCGGCGGTGGCGGCACCATCTTCAGGGGGAGGGGGCGGCACCATCTTCGGGGTGGGGGGCACCATCTTCGGGGGGTGGAGGGCGTGGCGGTACCATCTTCGGGGGGCGGCGGTGGTGGTGGTCGTGGTGGCACCATCTTCAAGGGGCGGCGGTGGCGACACCATCTTCGGGCGGCGGTACCATCTTTGGGGGGTGGCGGTCGTGGCGGCACCCTCTTCGGGGTGCAGCGTTTGTGGCGGCACCATCTTCGGGGTGCGGCGGTCGTGGCGGCATCATCTTCGGGGGTCGGCGGCAACATCTTCAGGGGGAAAGGGCGGCACCATCTTCAGGGGGAAAGGGCGGCACCATCTTTGAGGGGGAAACTGGCACATGGCACCATCTTTGGGGGGGGACTGGCACATGGCACCATCTTCAGGTCAGGGGGGCATCATCTTTGGGGGGGACTGGCATAGTCTTCGGGGTCGGGGGCACCATCTTGGGGGTGGGGGGCACCATCTTCAGGGTGGGGGGGGCACCATCTTTGGGAAGGGGTGGGGGGCCACCATCATTGGGGGTGGGGCACGGCGTGGCACCATCCACGGAAAGGGGCGGACGGACACGAGTGGCACCATCCACGGAAAGGGGCGGTCTGTCACGCGTGGCACATCCACGGAAAGGGGCGGTCGGTCACGCGTGGCACCATCCACGGAAAGGGGCGGTCGGTCACGCGCGGCACAAGCCACGAAAAGGGGCGGGGGTCCACACGTGGCACCATTCACGGAAAGGGCTGGGTCCACGAGTGGCACCATCCACGGGAAGGGGCAGGGGTCCATGCGTGGCACCTTACACGGAAAGGGGCAGGGCCACGTGTGGCACCATCCACGGAAATGGGTGGGGCCCACGCGTGGCACCATCCACAATCGGTGGGGGTGGAGGGCGTGGCGGCACCATCTTCGGGGGGCGGCGGTTAGGGGAGGGACTGGCGCATGGCACCATCTTCGGGGGGTACTGGCGCATGGCACCATCTTTGGGGGGCGGCACCATCTTCGGGGAGGGGGTGGCACCATCTTCAGGGGGTGGGGGGGGCACCATCTTTGGGGGTGGAGGGCGTGGCGGCACCATCTTCAGGGGGCGGCGGTCGTGGCGGCAGCATCTTCGGGGGGGGGGCAGTCGTGGCGGCACCATCTTCGGGGTACGGCGGTCGTGGCGGCACCATCTTCGAGGGGCGGCGGTGGCGGTACCCTCTTCGGGGGGCGGCGGTCGTGGCGGCACCATATTCGGGGGGGGGGGGGACTGGCGCATGGCACCATCTTTGGGAGGGGGACTGGCACATGGCAACATCTTTGGGGGGGGGGGGACTGGCACATGGCACCATCTTCGGGGGGGGGGGGACTGGCACATGGCACCATCTTTGGGGGGGGGACTGGCACATGGCACCATCTTTGGGAGGGGGACTGGCACATGGCACCATCTTTGGGGGGGGGACTGGCACATGGCACCATCTTCGGGGTGGCGGCACCATCTTCAGGGGGAAAGGGCGGCACCATCTTCAAGGGGTGGGGGGGGGCACCATCTTTGAGGGGGAAACTGGCGCATGGCACAATCTTTGGGGGGGGGCACCATCTTCAGGGGGTGGTGGGGGCACCATCTTCAGGGGGGAGACTGGCGCATGGCACCATCTTTGGGGGGGACTGGCGCATGGCACCATCTTCGGGGTGAGGGGGCACCATATTGGGGGGGGGAGACTGGCGCATGGCACCATCTTCGGGGTCGGGGGGCACCATCTTTGGGGGGGACTGGCGTGGCACCATCCACGAAAAGTGGTGGACGGTCACGCGTGGCATCAGCCACGGAAAGGGCCGGGTTCACGCGTGGCACCGGCCACGGAAAGGGCCGGGTTCACGCGTGGCACCGGCCACGGAAAGGACCGGGTCCACGCGTGGCACCGGCCACGGAAAGGACCGGGTCCACGCGTGGCACCGGCCACGGAAAGGACCGGGTTCACGCGTGGCACCGGCCACGGGAAGGGCCGGGTCCACGCGTGGCACCGGCCACGGGTAGGGCCGGGTCCACGCGTGGCACTAGCCACGGAAAGAGCCGGGTCCACGCGTGGTACTAGCCACGGAAAGAGCCGGGTCCACGCGTGGCGCCATCCACGGAAAGAGCCGGGTCCACGAGTGTCACCGGCCACGGAAATGGCTGGATCCACGCGTGGCACCATCCACGGAAAGGTTGTGGGGCCCACGCGTGGCACCATGTACAATCGGTGGCGGCCGTGGCGGCACCATCTTCGGGGGCGGCGGTCGTGGCGGCACCATCTTCGAGGGGAGGGACTGGCGCATGGCACCATCTTAGGGGAGGGACTGGCGCATGGCACCATCCTCGGCGTGGGGGTGGCAGCACCATCTTCAGGGGGAGGGGGCGGCACCATCTTCAGGGGTGGAGGGCCTGGCGCATGGCACCATCTTCGGCGGCGCGGCCCCATCCACAAGAGGGGGCGCGCGCGGCCCCATCCACAAGAGGGGGCGCGCGCGGCCCCATCCACAAGAGGGGGCGCGCGCGGCCCCATCCACAAGAGGGGGCGCGCGCGGCCCCATCCACAAGAGGGGGCGGCGGGGGGGGCGCGCGCGGCCCCATCCACAAGAGGGGGCGGCGGGGGGGGGCGCGCGCGTCCCCATCCACATGAGGGGGCGGCGGGGGGCATGTGTGGCCCCATCCACAAGGGGGGGCACGTTTGGCGAGGACATTTTAGTGGCAGACATATTGATTTTCAGCCAGCGTTCATTAGTGAAACTCCACCTTTCATTAACGTCAGTCAGCAACCATAAAATCTGTTGGAAACCATCAACAAATTGCTGTTGACAGATCTTATATTCTTATTACATTTATACCTACTACTATTTGTATAACTGTGTTCTGTTTTGACTTGGCTGTGGGTCTGATTGACTCAACTCTCTAAGGCCTAATTCAGATGTCCTTAACGCGGATGCAATTCCCAGCCCGACTGTGGGTTTCGTGGATCTATGGATGCGGTTAGTTCGGGTCGTAGAGCTACGCTCGGTCCAGAACTTGCGGCTGTAATATGAATGTTAATATGCGGTTGCATTAGGGCCATCTGAACGAAGGCGAAGGTCCAGGTCATTAACCCATGAATACCCAGTGCAATTATTAAAAGAAAATAGTCAGAATATCTGAAGGTTCACGTGCTACTGAGACGAGCTACAGGGTGCAGATACACAAGCCGTATGAAGACTAAGAATAAAAGTCAAGCCATAGAAGGATCAGCAGCAGCTCGCCTACTTGCTGATGGTTTCTAAGTTAATCAAAAAGTGAAATCATAAAAAAGGCAATGACGTCATATGACACAGATGTTGGCTTTTACATTTGACTATAGAGTCGATGTTAATTAAAAAAGGTGGAGTCAATTTTAAGGGGCTCCACAGCAGAGCTCCTACCTGTAGGAAGTCCTGAGCGGCGGCAGACGTCCAGTTGATGGAGGGGAGGATCTGGATCCGGTAAAAACTTAATCTGGAACTTTTGAAAAACATCAGTTCACACTGAATTTTACAATACGAAAAGTAGTAATTCTGAATAAATTATTATATAATAAAAAGTTCTCCAACTTTCTAATATACTTGGATTCATTCCTTTCCTTTCTCAAGATCTTTGCTTGCTGTCAGTGAATGGAAGCCTTGTTTACTTAGTCTGGAAACCCCTTCTAACACATGCTCACATGACCGATGCGGTTACAATGTAGGTAGAGACTTGTGGTGCTGCTGTGATTAGCTGACAGAACTGCCTGCGCTGATACATTGTATCAAATCCTCAGCTGTTTGCATAACCTCATCACAGAGGACAGATGATACATTGTTGTAAACAGGATTTTAATTTTTTTATTCCTCATCCTCCACGACTTTGGCATGGTGGGTACCCATTAACTTAAAAGCCGGAATGAGTGATAACCTCATTGAACATTTATCGAACACTAAATGTAAAGAACCGTAAGGCTCTATTCACACGTTGACGTCACATTGCGTTTTTTTTTCTTTGCAAATTTGCAGGACAATAACGCTGTGTTTTGCCACGATTTCTCAAAAATCCTAAGCCGAGTGTGCAAGTTATGGGGGACAGACTACAGCTCAGATTAGGTTCCTCTCCATTATGCAGAAGCTCTGGGGTGATCGGTTACGGTGGAGTCACCACTAGGGGGAGCTCACTACATATGGAATTTAACACCTAGTTTAGAACTGTATAAACTTGTTTGCAAAAACAGCACCACAGCTGTCCACAGGCTAAATGTGGTATTGCAGCGCAGCCCTTTTCTGCAATACCAGACACAACCCAAGGACTAAGCCTGTACAACCCCTTCAAATGGCAACTTCTATGAACCCAAAAAGGGCAATCAAAACCAAAACAAAAAAAAGGGAAAAACCAGTCCAGGCCGCTGCAGTATTTGAATTCTTTATTCATCGATTAAAAGAATATACATTGAACATAAACCAAACAACATCAGTCGTCGCTAACATTCGGCTGTTTCCTCTTTTTTTTTATTCGCCTGTCAGGAATTCCTGAATTAGTTTCCCCCGTTTTATTCTGACCTCGTTGATAAAATACCACCGCCGCCATCGTAACCACCACATCTGGCATGTATGTTGTTTCCCGCCCCGCCCTCCCCCCCACACAGCGTGCCAGTGGACCCTCTACACTGATGTACATCATATAAAATCATCCGCATGGTATGTGCTCGCTGGAGACGAAAAAAAAATAAACAGCGCACACCTGTCCGAGAGCAGCAGCGTCTTTAAATATAAGATGGTAAAACCATTTGTAAAACACATAGAAACTTTTTTTTTTTTTTCTTAATATATTTCCATAAATAGAATTCGCATCCGGACATCTGTGAACATAGATCATCGGATTCTCGAAGTCGCGGCCCGGGTGCGGTCAGCTCTGCTGGACACCCTCCCCCACACTTCGTCGGCCGTGGCGTACGCTCGGCTATTGTTTCATTATTGCAGACTGTCCATATATATATATTTGTTTTCTTTTAAATCGTTAAATGCACAACATTCGTACCACTTAAAACTGGGGTCAGATGGAAGTCTCACAGAGACCACGTCCGTACCGCGGTTGCCCTGAAACGAGATAAAGTCGGCTTTTAAAGCCTCTCGGATAGAACGAGATATTAAAACAAACGTCATGGAATGTTTTCTTCATAGTAACGCGTGATAGCAGCTTAAACCAGCGATATCTCTTCTCGTTTTTACATTCGCTAGTCACAGTGAAAACAGGTGTGTGTTTCTTTAAGAATTCTGAGGCGTTGTTCGCACTGAACCACAGCACAGCTGCGTACCGCAGGTCGAAACCCGACCTTTTTTATATTACAATCTAGCAGTGTCTCGGCCGGCGCCTCCCTTGAAGCCGGCGCAGCCCGCCCCCCCCCTCCCCTCCTGCCAGGATGTGGGCACTTCTTTTAAAGTTTTTATGTTTTGAATCTATTCTTTGGCAGCTGAAACAGGCGCTGACAGAGAAAATCCAGTGACTTGTCGGGTATCTCACGACTAAAAGCTCACGAGCGTCTAACATTGAATTCTGATTGGTTGCATTAGATATTTCAAAAAAATTATAAAAATAATAAAAAAAAAAAAAAAAAAAAAAAAAAAAGTAGGAACCCCGATGGAACAATCAAAAACGACAAATAAAGTTATTGATATCAGCAAATTCGAAAAAACTAAAAACAAAGGCTCGCACCAGGGCGCCGACGCGCAATAACAGCGACACCCCCGGCCATGTAACAGTTGCAGTTAGCGGCTTTTGACAACTGGGGCGCGGATATGATGGAGATCACAGCGATCGCCCGGCATGAGCCCATTTTTTTTGGAGCGTGACTGCTCCCAGTGGGGCAAAAAAAACAAACAACTATACTGCGTGATCCAAAAGGGGACAGAAGGAAAAAAAAAATCATGTGACCTATCTCCCGCCTCAATTGCGGGCCTATAGCAGTCGCCTAGTTTCTGGCTTTCCGTAAATTGACTTATCAGCCACGCCGAGATTTCCCTTACTACGCACAATCTCAATTCGAAATACGATCAGCGCACATTGTATACAGAATCGCTGGCGTAGAAATATAAAAATGGTACACGATACCAAAAAAACAAAAAAAGTCTTAAAGGGTAACTTTACTTTATTAAAAAAAGACTTTTGACATGTCAGAAGTTTTGATTGGTGAGGGTCCGTGTGCGGAGAACCCCACCGATCGCTAAAACGAAGCAGCAGAAGGGCCCGGCTGAGCTCTGTGCCGCTTTCTTTCCGATCGACTTTCATCGGAGCGGCGTACGGGCTCAATAGAAAGTCTATGACCTCGTACACCGCTGGCTCGGTTTTCCACGGAAGGACGATCAGAAACTTTGTTTTAGCGATCGGTGGGGGTCTCCGTGCCAAGATGTCAAAAGTTTTTTTTTTTTTCTTAAAGTTTAGTTACCCTTTAAAGGGCATTTCCCCTAAAATCAATAAATTCCCCCGCGTATCCTGGAGTCGTCTTCTGTTAACTTGTTAGAAGTTACAACGACTCAAAGACTTCTATTGACCAGGGAGTTTTTGACCTCAGGGGGGTAAATGCCCTTTGGCCAGTCACCAGTTTCCATACACAGGCCCCACAATGGAGTTCATGCAAAGGCAAAAGTCGTCTATGTAGAAGGGAGAAAAAAAAAAACAAAAAAAAAGTTAAAAGACGTTGGTCTGCACAAAAAGTTTCTGCGGTAAGTGCTCCTGTTCGTCGTTACTCGCGCGTTTTTTCCGGTGCAGGTAGTGGAAGGTTCCTCAGATCTGGGAAGTTTTCGACTCTCCGCCCATGACCCGCCGAGCTCCAGAATCGCTTTTAACCGTGAAAAGACCCTCAACGGCGTCACTTTCAGCTTCTGAACCAAGACCTGACGTTCCTTAGTTTGATAAAGTAGATAAACACGTACAATGTTTCTATAGCGCTAATACTGATTAAACACAGCACAAAGGGTTAACTCACTACCGAGGAAACATGATAAAGACCCTATTTGCATATTGTAACCACAAGGGGGAGGGGGGGGGGGGGGGAGAAAAAAATAATTAAATGCCTTCACTGAAGTTTTGCATCTCTCGGTAAAAGTGGCGGGCCGGTTCAGTGAAGACGCTGAGCAATTCGATGTCCATGACGGCGCGCCAGGGCCGGGCCAGCCCGATGGACACCTGCTCTATGAGGTTGTGCACCGGGTCCACATCCTGGTCGGCCAGCTCGCTTTGGTCAAAGTCTATGCTTTCTTCTGTCACTTCCAGGACTTTTAGGTCGGGCCCTCGGAGACGGGCGATCGCGATCAGGTTGTGGGCCCAGAGGGTGTAACCTATGAGAGAAAGAGCGTAGACGAGGTTATTACAGGGGCACAAACTGACGGCATCAACAAGAAAAACGAACGTTACTACTGGGATCACATGGGCAGGATTTGGGAATATCCCGGATGTTTTTGCAGCTCCCTCTTGCAGTGTGGCAAGAGAGATCAGGACACTTTTTTTTTAGCTTCTGGATGTAAACAATATTCTCATTCACTGACAGGAAGCAGAGATCTTGTAAATGATGAGAAATTTAAACAAAGTACATTAGAAAGTTGCAGAACTTTACATAACACATTTAAGGGGGTTTCTCATCTCGACAAAGCCCTCTCAATATTTCCATGGCGTCCTATTACGGCACAGGAGGGGGTCCTCCGCTCAGGACCACCCTCTACGAGTCAGTGCTGTGAACAGACAGCAGCTCTCACACTGGCGGACCAGGCCCATCCATGTATTACAGACAGCCACATAACTGAAGCATGCAATACTACATTTCGCCTGCGGGGGCAGTACAGGGATATGACGATTTCTATTATAGGAGGGATCGGCCATACTTGCACAGAGGGGACTTTTTGTGCCAGGCCTTTTCTCCAATGTGGGTTTCAGGTTTTCCTACCCACACTGCATTGCTCCATGAACATCATGTTTCAGCCTCATTATAGGGTGTAGGGTGGGATGTATCAGCTATGTGATAACATCCCGGGCCCCCCCCACCCCGGCGTCACATTGTGGCCCCCGCCTTACAGAAGCCATGAACTTCCAGCAGAGCAGGTGCAGCATCGACAGGATAGAAACCCCATAATGGGAAATATTCTGCCCCATCCCATTCATTGTAGAGCCGGGTACAAAGACTTCTGCACGAGCCGCGAATGTCAGACACCGACGCAGCGTTTTATCCTCTGACCCCGTTCAGAATGTGCTGACGATGACCCCGGAGCAGCTTCATTGTGTCCTCCGGATACCGCAGCGACGACCATTCCCACCGCACACAACACAGGGAACGCTTATGTCATTAACCCCGTATGCTCCAGACTGGAACAAACTGAATGGAGAACAGGACATTCTCTAGATTTCCCCGTAAGGCCGAGTTCACACGTAGCGTAAATACTGCGGATTTTTCCGCAACGCAGTTCGCTCAGAAAAAAACGCTCAGAACTTGACCGGCGGTGCGGAGTTTTACTCCGCAGCACGTCAATTGTATTTGCGGAATCGCTGCTTATTTGTTTCGGGTTTTCCCCATTGAACGGGGAGCTCAATCCCACAACAAAGAGCAGTTGTTGCGTTTTTTGCGGTGGGTTCGCAGCGATTCTGCAGCAAAAAACGCAACCCTATAAAAAAAAAAATCTGATACTTACCCAGAAGTCTGCGTTTCCTCCTGGGAGGACGTTTCATCCAATGTGACAGCTGCAACCAATCAATCACAGGCTGCAACCAATCACATGGGATGAAACGTCCGCTCTGCTAACAGTGGACATTCCGGGCAAAAAACTCCACCACAGTTTGGTGCGGTTTACCGCCCGGAATTTCCTGCGGCGCACAGGACGGATACGTTGCGTGCTTTTACGCAGCGTATCCGTCCCGTGTGAACTCAGCCCAAGAGCGATGAACCCACTGGAGCAATTAGAAATAACTGTATATATCCTCCTGAGAGGGGAGTGCACAAAACCCAAGCACCCTAGAATATCTCCGCAAATAGAGACCACGTGGGGGGAGGGGGGGGGAGCACTGGATCGGCTCTGTAAGGTGGACGCCAAGTGTCCACCTTACAGAGCGCGCAGGAAAAGCCCTAAAAGCAGCGGCCGACTCTTTCCGTAGCTCCCATAGACTTCAATATAGAAGGTCATACAGAAGTGCGGCCAACTATACATATAGAGAGAATGCGTCACCAGACCCCCGACCTCCGGAGATGGGACCCTCACCCATCAGGCATATCCTGTAGATAAGGGGCAAATACCCCTATAAACAGAATTGTATAATAGAGAGCGCTGCATCTTCTAATGGACTTGGTTTCAAATCAATTTAAAGAACTCTGCTAGTTCATCTCTAGATGCTGAAAAACTCAGCTGAGGATTTGTTACAATGTATTAGTATAGGACAGGAACATGTTTTAAAGGATAAAAAAAAATTAAAACGCGTGTGAAAAGAACGATCAGTGTCAAATTGCGGTATCACAACGAACACCGGCATCTTAGTCTCGAGCAGGATCCTATAGACCGGAGGGGGCCGATTTCCACAGTAACTTTATATTATGTCATCTATAAGGGGAGCCCCAACCATAATGCTACTCAGAGGAGGGGCAGCCGCAAAGTCCTAACCTTAACCCCTTAGTGACCAGGCGATTTTTTGCGATTTTCAAAAAAGCTGTAACTTTTTTTTTATTTTTTTGCGTCGACGCAGCTGTTTAAGGTCTTGTTTTTTGCGGGACAAGTTGTATTTTTTAATAGCACTATTTTGGGGAACAAATCATTTATTGATTGCCTTAACTTTTTTGTTGTTGGGGAAAGGGGGGAATAGTAAAAAAAACCAAACCAGCAATTTCGCCCCTTTTTTGCGTCCTAGATTTACGCCGTTTACTGTGTTGTATAAATAACACAATAACTTTATTCAGCGGGTCGTTACGATTGCGGCGATACCAAATTTATAGAGTTTTCTTATGTTTTACTACTTTTGCGCAGTAAACACTTTTTTCCCAAAAATTATTTGTTTTCGTGTTGCCGTATTTTTTTAATTTTTCCGCCGATGAAGCCGTGTGGGGGATTTTTTTTGCGGGATGACATGTAGCTGGTAATATTTCGGAAGACATGCTACTTTTTGATCACCTTTTATAGCACATTTTCTTTGAAGGCAGAATTCACAGAAAACAGCAATTCTTGCATTATTTTTTACGGCGTTCACCCTGCGGGTTAAATAATGTACTAACTTTATAGTTGGGGTCGTTACGGACGCGGCGATACCAAATATGAGTAACTTTTTTTTTTTTCATGATAAAGCATTTTGGAAGGGGAAAAAGTGGAGTTTATTTTTTTTTTTTACTTTGAATTTGTATTTATTTAATATAAAAACTTTTATTAAACTTTATTTTTCCTTTATGGGTCCCACTAGGGGACTTCACTGTGCGATCACCTGATTGCTTTTATAATACACTGCGATACTCCTGTGCTGTATTACAGCCCATCAGTATAAAACGGACAGGCATCTGCTAACAGGCATCACCTAGAGACAGACCTGGGGGCCTGTTAGGCCCCCGGATGTCATAGAAGACACCGCCACCCTGCGATAGAATAGCAGTGTGCCAGTAGGCGCCCCCTCCATCCACAATTGCTCAGACGCGGCGATCGCTATTGAGCGGCGTATATGAGGGGTTAAGCGAGCAGGATCGATACGGATATCGATGCCGCCCGTTAAATTAGGTCTGCTCCCAGCCCTCAGCTCCCGGAGTTAGATGAGCAGGAAGATTTAACGGCTCGCTGCTTTGTTTACTTATTCCGATGCAGCGCCGTAAAAAAGGCTACTGCATCGGAATAAAGCCCGTTAGTGGCCGCTGTAAAAATACTAATGGGCGGTCACTAACGGGTTAAGCAAGTAAACTCTCTGTTCAGCCAATCAGCAGCACAGAGATGGATCACGTGACTGACACCTTTACAATAGTTTTATAGGCGACTCGACCGTCCCCTGCTTGAGCAATGGGAAAAAGATGCAAAAGTTCCCCATTCACTTGAGCTGCAGTACCAGGCACGGCCACTACCAGATGTATGGCGCTGTGTCTGGTAAACAAGGAAGATGTTGCACTCGCTGGAACACAGTGGCCCCTTCAGTCAGCAGATCAAGGCGCGGGTGCCGGAATGGAGACCCCCCCCCCTCCCCCTATCTTATATTGATGGCCATCAATATTAAAGTCCTGGAAAACCCCGTTTAAAAATCTTCACCGGGAGCCCACAGTACAGTGGGGATGAGAAACAGCCTCTCGTCCGTCTCAATGAGTCACATACTTTTGGTAAATTGCAGTCCTGTGCTGGACTATCAGATGCCAGATTGTATATTACATACAAGGATGTATTTATAGAGAGGGATCTGTAATTTATTAGATAACCAGGAATGTATTACTACAATGAAACGATCAGATCACGACCGATCCTGTGGGTAGGTGATTAATTATGATTTGGGGAATACCCCTTTAATTTCAGTAATATAGTCTAATACAAGTAAAATTCCTTTAATCCAGAAAGTCTGAAAATTCAGCACAGACCTGCAATAGAACGTGAAATGACGCCGGGAGCCGAGGCGACCAATGGCGAGAGTGACGGCAACAGATTTTGTGGTTTTATTTTGGGCTACTGCTCTTCTGGAAGCTTCTCTAGCCCAACAAGTGAGCTCCAGGGACTATTCTGATAATCCAGAAGATCTGATAATCCGGCAGCGGTCAGGTATCATCAATGCCATATTAAAAGTATTTTGCTGTAGATAAAGATGATATTTATTCTAATATCGAAATAATTATATATCACATATACAGCACGACCCCCTCCCCCGCTGCTAGTGTTATCCTATTGGCCTTCCCTGCTGCGGAGACCCCGAGAGATCAACTGTAATCTGCTAAATGGGGTATTCCCATGTTATAAAGCGTGGTAAATTGCTGAAATCTGCCATCACTAATAAGTGGGGGTCTGACCAATCCAATCCTGAGAATAAAGGGGCCCCAGCTTCTTCGCTCTCAGGATGTGGAGGTTGGATTCCCGCCGATCATAAAGCGTTGGCAGATCCTAACAATTTACCATCACTTTACAAGATGGGAAAACCCCTTTAAACCTTGCAGCAAGTGATCAATTTGCCTGCAGCGCCACCACAGGACAAATAAAGCATTACTTCTTTGCCATTGAAATCAATAGCCGATCTGTGTAATGCATGGATGAGCCGAGTCCTCCAGAGTGAGAGACGCTCTTTGTAGCCGCTCACTATTTCAACCAATAGGACTTTGGAGTTTTTCTAAACCGGATCCCCCGAATGAACAGAGCGGCAGGTCACGCATGCACAACGCCACTCCATTCACTGACTATGATAGAGTACAGCGAGCAGCTATTTCTGGCAGAGTCAAAGAATTAATGTAGCAGAAGGCCTTCCGCTCCATTCAATCGCAGGAACGGGACTCCTGTTCTCGTGATCGGTGGGGGTTCCAGCAGTCGGACCCCCACCGATCAGCACGTAATCAGCTGGTTATGAGATAAACTTTTAATCTTGAGACAACTCGCACAACGTTGTCTATTTCTGGTAGTTTCAGCACATACAATTCGCCAGTGTTCCCACAATGCTCCTTACCATGGATAGCCAGCAGCGACAGCCTCATGCACCTCCAAGCCAAGAGAACCAAAGGGTCTTCGTTCCTATTGTCACTGAGATCTGGAAAGCCAGACATGTCGTTGACGTCATTCATGAGGATGAAATGCGTGAGGAATGTGTCGTACTGCCTGGAGATGAGGTCCACCACCGCCCCGGACACGCACGTGATATAGCTGTCAAAGTGAATCCTCTCCAGCGGTATGCCGGGCTTGAGTATTCGCAGCATGTCGTCGCTCTTCACGTCAAACGCCATCATGTAAACCCGAAGGTTTGCGCTGTTCCGCGTCAAGGCTTTCCAGTCCTCGTCCTCCGGCATCTTGTCCAGGGTTTTGCTCTTGAGGGACGTGTTGTGGACCAGGAGAGAGAGTCGATGCAAAGGCACGTGGTTATTGTTCGCCAACACCCGCGTCATTTCTGCCGTGAAGTCGCAGAAGTCCAGCGCCAAGGAGCGCAGGTTGACGAACCGCTCCAACTCGATGGCCGTCACCAGGGTGGTGCTGGCGGACGTGTGGTTGTCCAGTAAGCTCAGGTGCTCGATGGTATTGGCCACTGGATTAGACAAGGACGCCAGAGAGGTCGGCGTCACGATCTCCAGCATAAACCCGCAGGAGAGCCACTTCAGCTGCCGGCTGTTTGCCAGGATCTCCTCAAACAACTGCTGGATCCTGCAGAGAGAGACTTATATAAGTGCACGGGTTTTGCAAAACAGATAAATGCACCGCCTAGACCCCCCCCTCTAAAAATGACCGGAAAATGTATTGTAATACATGAATGTGTCAAGTGAGAAGAGTGTGCGTGTGGTCAGCATGAGGTGATGCGGCCAGCGCTGTACCGTCACTGAGGACAGAACATGGCGGGCACACTGCAAAATACCCTTATGTTTGGTCTTCGGTGCCGCCGCTCAATAATGCAGCATCGGCCGCATCGCCACATGCTGACCGTGCGCAAACTCGTCAGGAGCGGGGCAAGGGATGTATAACACAGCCCCACTCTAACGGCGGAGATCAGAGAAACCTCTGATCTCCGCCGCTGACCCCAACATTTAAGGGGAAAATGAGAAGGGAGGGGGGCGATGCCTTTTGGATTGTGTCACAGGGAATCCCTGTGAGGTACATGCCATATATGGGCAGACAGCCCAGGGTCCATTGGGGGACCCCAGGGCTGCCTGACCAGATTTCCTGTTAGGACATACTGAGGTAACAGCTGCCTGTGTAATATCAAAATAAAGTAAAAAAAAATAAATAAAAACAACAAAATCAAAACACATAATTTCCAATAAACATTCAAATAAAAAAGTCTAAATACATAAAATATACAAATTCGGAATAGTCGCGACCGTAACACCACATTTATAGCTTAATTTATGATATTTACACTGTAAAAAAAAAATTACGACTTTCTTTCTCTTATTAATGTGAGGCGCGAAGAATTCTGAACCTCCCTGTGCCTGACATTAATAGTGATTAACCCCATCATGTACCGCACACATTAACCCAATGTTGTCCATTATGACTGAGGTACATGATGGGGTTAATTACTATTAATGTGAGGCACAGGGAGGTTCAGCATTGATCGCGCCTCATCAGAAAACGGAAGAACTTTTTAAAAATATATTATTGTTGGTAAAGTATCGTTTCGGTATCGAGAATCGCAACACTACACAAAGTATTGGTATCAAAGTCCAAATTCTGGTATTGTGAAAACCTTAATGGGGAGGAAGCACCCATTGTCAGGACATGCTGGGAGTTGTAGTTCCGCAATAGCTGTAAACCGCTGCAATAAGGAACGTCAGTAAACCCAATGCAGCGGTATGTGGCTGCTGCAGTGGATTATGGGAGATTGGGCATCAGGTTATAGAACTTTCTTAAGACACTGGTTCTGATTGGACAGTAATAAAATAGATAAATATAAGTAAACGCCACATAGGACGACTTACTGCAGCATCTTTTTGCCGCCCGGATCCACTTTGTTTAGGTAGGTGCTCGTTATGGTGCCGTTTTGTTGCAGAATACTGATGTCCCCAAAAAGACTCAACTTCTGGAGATTCCTGGAAGAAAGAAAGAAGTCAAGATTAGTTTTATAGGGTTTAGTATGAGGGTTTCCCAAGCCCACAACCCTGTGTGATGACGTCCGCACATTTCCTGGAGTTCCCTCCCTCCTCCTGCACCGGCCAATCATCATGAGTGTCCGCTTGTTCTCATGCCCCTCGTTTCATATTGGTTGCATTAAAAAATGGACAGAGGGACAAGGAGAGCCGACCCAGTATGATTTAAAAATGGCCATGCCCCCCCCCCCCCGAGTACTGGGAACGGTAGTTCTGTGGTGATGTCACTGAGGTGGAAGGTCCTGGCAGGGCAGTAGTGGATACTTTTTATTACAATGTCTGCAGGAATCAGTGGAGCGCTCACATTATATACACTATGTAACGCGCCCCCTGACTATTCCCTGTGAATGACGTCATGGCTGAGCCCTACATCTCCTATAACCGATGCTCCGGGACTCTCATCCTCCGGCCGTCACCGCAGACGCTTCTGTATTATCTGCCTCATCACAAACAATAAACAGCGACCGAGCTCCACCAGCAAATCGCAGACTCCCTGTAAGCAGCAGATTCCCTAAGTGGCCGCTCCAACGTCGCCATGTGTACGATCACATGGGGCGAAGATGATGAAACGCGGCTCTGTGTCCCGGGTGTCGCTAGGGAGACGTGTTTGTATCATCTCTCGCTGCAAAAGAAGAGTCACCAGGACTAAAACGAAAGACTAGAAAACGGCATATCTGTAATCCGGAATCAATAGGATCTGATAGACGCCGGATTGTCAAATGGCCATAGACATGGGCAGCAGGATGGGGGGGGGGAACGACAACGACGGGACATGTAAACACTTATATGACCACTGCGTCTGTGACGTCCCCTGTACGCGTGCCAGCTGGAGGCGCTATAGACGCAGCAGTGACCTCATACATCATGTGACCTCTGCCTCTGGAGAACCACGCTGCAGCAGGGAGACCGTGTCCTAGGGGTCAACATGGGGCAGATCACTAGGGGACAGAGGCGTGGGCTCAAAGGGCCCCTCATTGCACAGTAAACAGCAGGTCTGGGGTCATAACTTACAGAAAGTACGCCCGGGCACCAGGTATATGGCCGCGACATTGTACTCTATTCCCCACCCCCCGTAGTGGAAATAGACCCCACTGCTGCACGATAAACAAGACATCCAATGCGGCAGGGGGCGCTGTACAGAAAACCAATGGGGAGGGCCCTGAATAATAAACACAGGAGGGGATGTTGTCAATGGGGAGGGGGCACTAAACTGTAAGAACCGGGCACACGGAAGTTGGGAGTTTTACTGTGATGCTGGGGAATCACAGAATGAGGACTGTAAATAATGTGAGGACTGTACAGGGGATACAAGGCTGAGCAGTGGTGATATTGGGGTCCCCTGTACAGTCTTAGGGAAGGGGGATAGGACCCTGCGCATATACATATATATGGGGGGGGGGGGGGGGTCACTGCACTGTGTATATATATGGGGGGTCTCTGCACTGTAAATGTATATATATATATGGGGGGGGGGTTTGTGCACTGTACATATATATACGGGGGGGGGGGTCTGCTCTGTGTGTGTATGTATATATATATATATATATATATATATATATAGGGGTCTGCACTGTACACATATATAGGGGGGTCTGCACTTTACACACATATATAGGGGGTCTGCACTTTACACATATATAGGGGGTCTGCACTTTACACATATATAGGGGGTCTGCACTGTATATATATATATATATATATATATATATAGGGGTCTGCACTGTACATATATATATAGGGGTCTGCACTGTACATATATATATATAGGGGGTCTGCACTGTACATATATATATATATATATATATATATATGGGGGTCTGCACTGTACATCTATATATATATATAGGGGTCTGCACTGTACACATATATAGGGGGTCTGTACTGTACATATATAGATATATATATATACGGGAGTCTGCACTGTACACACACATATATACACACACAGGGGGGTCTGCACTGTACATCTATATATATACACACACACACACACAGTGCAGACCCCCCTATATATGTACAGTGCAGACCCCCCCTATATGTATGTATAGTGCAGACCCCCCGTGTGTGTGTGTGTGTATATATATATATATATATATATATATATACACACACACACACACACTGCAGACCCCTATATATATATATATATAGGGGGTCTGCACTGTACATACATATAGGGAGTGTCTCTGCACTGTACATATATAGGGGGGTCTGCACTGTGCATACATATATAGGGGGGTCTGCACTGTGCATACATATATAGGGGGGTCTGCACTGTACACACACACATATATATATATATATATATATATATATAGGGTCTGAACTGTACATATATATATGGGGGTCTCTGCACTGTACATACATATAGGGAGTGTCTCTGCACTGTACATATATAGGGGGGTCTGCACTGTGCATACATATATGGGGGTCTCTGCACTGTACATATTGGGGTCTTTGTGGGCGGGGCTCTGAGCTATCACTCACCTGTTGCCCCGGACACTGCTCAGCACACACAGCACCAGCTCCAGGTACGTCCTCAGCACCTCCTGCCACCTGCTGGAGGGCTGCGAGTCCCCGTCCCCGGTGTCCTGTGTGGAGCAGGAGGGGGGAGAGGCGCCGCTGGGTTCGGCCGAGCTGGACAGATAATTCTCGGCTGCAAATTCCACCCGCAGCTCCCGCACGAAGCAGCCGCATTTCCGCATGAGGAATTCCAGGCGCGGCCGTTCAGCCAGGGACACCCGGAGACTCAGGCGCAGCTCCGGCCACAGCGCCGGGTAGAAGAGACACTCCCGCCAGTGAGAGCAGGCAGCTGAGGCCCGCAGCCGGTCTGTTGCCGGGAGGAAGGAGAAAATATGCACGACGAGCTCGCTGGGGAGGGACGAGGCTCCCACATCCCCGCACAGAGCCATGGAAGAGACCGGGAAGCGAGCGCCGCCACAGGCCGAGTGTCCGCTCCGGACCCCGGGGAACAACAAGCGGAGGTGACAGGAAAGGCGGGACCAGCTCACACTGCGCTGCGGGATCTACCAACCGCAACTATCCCGGGGGGGACTCACTAATCCTAGCGCTCTCTCTTGGGAAGCGGAAACCGACAGATAACAGCGAAAGACAGCGCGGATACTAAAGAGACAGCGGAGTAGACATGGCCGCCCAGACTCATTGGTCATTACTCACTGACAACTTTTCTCCCTCTGCAGCAAAATGGTATATTCCAGTGGAAGCAATTGCGTATCTGGGTCGTACTATAATGTATGATGGGGTTGATTGAAAATGCTAAATGTGATCACACTTATGTTACATCGGAACGCTGCTAATAATGTCATCCCGCTTTTATGACGTAACTGGACAATTAAAATTGGCCGTTTTGATTTTTATATTTGCAGTCAGGGGTCAATGACAATACCAACCCGTGCACAGAGATGGTAGCTTCCGGTCTAAGCAATGGTACTGCGCGCCTGGATTGTACCACCTTGAAGGTATACGAAGGGGTGCGCAGTTAGTGTTTACAGATAAGCGGGATTCTTGTGCGAGGGGAACCGGGTATGATAGAGGCTGGAAGTAGGAGGAAGCGGAAGGGGGTGTGACAGCAGTGCTACCCTATAAATGGATGGTATGGTCCAGGGACGCTGCAGTTATTTTGAGTTCTGCTACTTCTATGGTGGAACTGGAAGCCGAACAGTCAGAGGTAAAATATATTCTATGGACAATGGAAAAATAACGAATTTTCCTATTTGAATTTCTCATTCTACATGTAATGTAACAAACTCACTGCATGATGATTAATAAAAACTATTCTATAATGAAATTAAAAGGTGTGAACGTTTTTCTATTATCTGTTTCAATTCCTCACTATTTTAAAAACGTTGCTTATTGTAAAATATAATTTTACACTTTGTATATGAAACAAATCTACATAAAAAGTTGAGTCCCTGTGTACAGACGTTACATTACTGATCCTGAGTTATATCCTGTATTATACTCCAGAGCTGCACTCACTATTCTGCTGATGGAGTCACTGTGTACATTACATTACTTATCCTGTACTGATCCTGAGTTACATCCTGTATCATACTCCAGAGCTGCACTCACTATTCTGCTGGTGGAGTCACTGTGTACATGCATGACATTACTGATCCTGAGTTACATCCTATATTATACTCCAGAGCTGCACTCACTATTCTGCTGGTGGAGACACTGTGTACATACATTACATTACTTATCCTGTACTGATCCTGAGTTATACCCTGTATTATACTCCAGAGCTGCACTCACTATTCTGCTGATGGAGTCACTGTGTACATACATTACATTACTTATCCTGTACTGATCCTGAGTTACATCCTGTATTATACTCCAGAGCTGCACTCACTATTCTGCTGATGGAGTCACTGTGTACATACATTACATTACTTATCCTGTACTGATCCTGAGTTATATCCTGTATCTCTTTATTTTATATAAATTTACAAAACATAAACTGAAAAACAAATACATAACTAATTCCATATAACCAAAAAGTCACAACCAAATTCTTATAAACAAATTTTCTTATATACATCTCTGTATATGAGAAGAGAAAACTATACCAGACCCGGCCACATACACCCCACTCTTATATACTTACATCTACACTTCATCCGAAGCTAAACAATAACTAGAATATATACAAACATCATATAAACGTAATCCAAAGTACTAACAGAAAATCCCCCGACCCGCGTCAACCAAGGGCCTAAAGAAACAACATAATAATGATGATAATAATCAAACAACATGATAATAGCAAATAAAATAATAATAATAATAATAACAAAAACAATCCAAAATATAATAATACTAATCCCAATTTTTTTTTTTTTTTTTTATCTTTTTTATTTTTACATTTTTTTTGTTTTTTTTTTTTTTATTTTTTAATCACACTATACACATCCTGACTTTCCTTAACCTTACCCTTCTTACCTAAACTCCACCACCCCAGCCGGCATCTCGCCTCATGTCCTCTCACGTCCGCATAGTCCAGATGCTGGCCCCCACCACCACACCCAACACCCCAGCCCAGCCCCCCGCCCCATGTCCTCCCATGTCCGCATAGTCCGGGGCTGGGTCAGGCAAACCCCCCCCCCCCGACCCCTCCCAACCTATCTATTAACCCCCTTAAGTCTATCCCTATTCTAACAACATTTCTACAATATAATACAATACACGTCACCAACCTGTCCAAATACCAAACCATATACAAAATACACCGTACCCGAAAGCACCAAGTTCGGTCGCTTGTAAACCTTTTTCCTGCCATTTCAATCCTAAACAAAACAAAAATCTTCCTGTGCTTACCTCGCCCATCACCAGATAGAGAGAAGGGAAAGCCCCCCCCAGCTCCCCCCCAGAGGCCAAGGTACCACGTCCACCGCTGCACCCTCCCTATCGCTTGCCCTATCTCCTTACCCTATTACTAGCCCTTTCTTGACCCTATTGAAAGCTGACCCTATGCTGACCCTCACCTTTCCCTTATTCCGAGCCCTATCGCTATATTTTTTTATTGGTGCCTCAGCGGAACGCAGACCCCCACCTCCAGTTGAGCACCGGTGACGACTCCCCCTCCCTCATGAAGGCAGACACATTAAGGCACCCAAAAGGAAAAGCCCCTCCAAAGACGAGAGGCTTTGGATGCTCCCAATCTGCCAACCTCCAAAGAATGCACCTTCACCAGGTCACCCATGATATTGCTAACAACCTCATCCACTAGGAGGATTTTCTTCTGGGTAGAAACTAGACATCGTGCATTCCACATAAAGTGCCTGACCACTATACTGACTAGAAACAAGGTGCAATGGTCCCTACCACCGAGGTCTCCGAACACTCCATAGGCCCACCCAGCATAGGAGAGGCTGGTTAGGCCTGGCCAACCAATGGAGGCTCCCACCCTTTTGTATACCTCTGTATTGAAAGGGCAATGAAGCAGGAAATGCTCCATGCTTTCCAGCACTCCGCCGCACTCCTCCCGGGGGCAATCCCGATCATCAGAGCTTCTGCACTTTAGATTGCCCCTCACATACAGTCTCCCATGGAAGCAACGCCAAGCCAGATCCCAAAACTTCTGGGGAATCCTCGCTGAATTTAAAAGTTTTAATCCCACCCCGAGGTCACTACTTGGGCAGTCTTTGAGCGCCAGGGGCTTCTGGAAGTGGGTCATCAGGACCCTCCTGTCAAGAAATTTTCTCGACATGGTCCTGATCTCCCACACCTCCAGACCCCACCGGCGAACAATCTTCAGCGCCAGGGTGGCATAAGCCGGGAGATGTCCGTGAGGTGTACGCAGGTCTTTCACTTGCCCTCCTCTCTCCCATTCCTGGAAGAAAGGCCGAAACCACCCCCTGCAGGAGGATATCCACCAAGGAGCCCTCTCTTGCCAGAGGTTTGCCAGGTTGATCTTAACAAAGGTGTTCACTAGGAACACCACCGGGTTAACCATACCTAACCCGCCTAGTGTCCTTGGTAGGTAAGTAACCTCCCTCTTGATTAGGTTGAGCCTGTTCCCCCATAACAGCTGGAAGAACAGGCTATAGACCCGAGTCCAGAGAGGTTCTGGCAAGATGCACACACTGCCCAGGTAAAGCAACATGGGCACCAGGTAGGCCTTGGCCAAGTGAACCCTTTCCCTCAGGGTTAAGGACCAACCCTTCCATTGGTCGACCTTCTGGGCAACTAGATTCAGCCTATCCTCCCAGTTCTTCTTGGGGTAATCACCCGGGCCAAATTCGACTCCTAAGATCTTAGCAGACCCCTGAGGCTCTGGAAGGGTGTCCGGGAGATCAAAACCAGGATCTCCTCCTCCCAGCCAGAGACTTTTGCACTTATCCCGGTTGATCTTGGACCCAGATGCCAATGAGTAACGCTCCACTTCCGACATCACCCACTCTGCCTCCCCTCTCGAGGAGACAAAAATGGAGACGTCGTCTGCGTACGCAACCACCCTCTGAGTGGCCTCCGGCCCCTCCAGGCCGGCCCCGACTCCCGCCAATGGCCCACGATCGATCCTTTTAAGAAAAGGATCAATTGCGAACGCATATAGCAAAGGGCTCAAGGGACAACCCTGGCGGACACCAGACCCAACCTCAAAGGGGGTTCCAACCCAACCGTTCACCAGCGCAAAAGTCTCAGCCCCAGTGTATAAGGTCTGTAGCCAATTGACAAACCCCCCCGGTAGGCCGTACCTCAGAAGGACCGACCAGAGGTACTCGTGGTCCACCCGGTCAAAAGCCTTGGCCTGGTCCAAGGACAGGATGTACCCCTCCCACCGACCAGAATTTCCCTGCTCCACTGCCTCTCTGACACTGAGGACAGCACTAAATGTGCTGCGGCCTGGAACAGAGCAATGCTGGACCGGCGAAAGGAGCCGGGATGCAAACTTCACCAGCCGATTAAACAGCACCTTTGCGAGAACCTTTCTGTCCGTATTGAGCAGCGCTATGGGACGCCAATTCTCAATACGGGTCGAGTCTTTACCCTTCGATAAAACGATCAAGGCCGACCTCCTCATTGACATTGGCAAAGTACCCGAGGAAAGGCACTCATTAAACACCTCAGTCAAGAGGGGAACTAGGGTTCCTTTAAAAGTCTTATAAAACTCGGATGTTAAGCCATCCGGCCCTGGCGATTTTTTGAGGGCAAGCCCATCAATCGCCAATCCAACTTCCTCTTCCTTGATCGAGTCTATCAAAACACCGAGAGAGGGGTCTACCCCTGGTTCAGGGATGGTTTCAGCCAGGAAAGCCGACATCTCGTCTCGGTTTGGATCTTGCTTCCCCAAGAGGTGCGAGTAGAAGGATCTGACGACCTCCAAGATCCCTGATTTGGATCTCTTCAGAGATCCTGTACTATCAATCAGTCCTGTCACAACCTTACGACTCACTGACATCTTACAGTTCCTGTAGGGGGTCGGGCGAGCGGTACTTCCCGAAATCCCTCTCAAGAACTAAAGATGTGTGCCTATCATACTGACACCTCCTGAGCAAAGCTTTCACCACGGAGATCTCCTCCCCACTACCCCCGGTTGAGACCAGATGTTCGAGTTTCCCCCTCAGTTCCTGATATAGGCGGTACCTACTCATGGACCTGAGGCTTGAGAGCCTGCGGAAAAATCCTGCCACCCGGACTTTAAACAACTCCCACCACTCAGACTTAGTACCACTGAGATCCAACAAAGGTACCTGGCTCTGAAGAAAATCCTCAAAGGCCTGTCTTATCTCCGCTTCTTCCAAGAGAGTAGAATTCAGCCTCCATATACCTCTGCCCATCTGGAGGGACTCTGCAATGTTCAAAGAGAAAATAATCATACAGTGATCGGAGAACTCCACCTCAACAACGGACACTGGTGAAGAGATGGCTTCCTCCTTCAAGAAAAACCTGTCTATCCTAGACCTACAACTACCTCTACGATAGGTGAAACCCGAGTGGCCTGGGGTATGCCTGATGTGGATATCCACCAGGCGAGCATCGCTAACTATATTTTTTAATGCTACACTATCATAGGTCAATTTTTTATCTCCGGAACCTCCTCTATCTCGGGGCCTCACGACAGTATTGAAGTCCCCTCCAAAGATAACTTGTCGACCTGAAAAAAGGAAAGGCTTAATCCTCATGAAGAGACTTTTACGGTCCCATTTGCTCTGGGGTCCGTATATATTGATTAGTCTTAATTCCTGTCCCCTCATGAGGACATCTAAGATCAAGCACCTCCCCATTTCTAACTCAATCATCCGTCGGCATGTTACCGGTGCGGTGAAAAGGACCGCCACTCCGCTATAGGGCTCAGCCGCAAGAGACCAGTAGGAGGGCCCGCGTCGCCACTCCCTCCTAGATTTAACGACGTCTGCCAAAAGTGACAGCCTGGTCTCCTGCAAAAACAAAATGTCGGCTTCAACTCGGCCAAGAAAATCAAAGGCTGCAAATCTCGCCCTATCTGACTTAATGCTGGCAACGTTAATTGATGCCAGCGTCAACGGAGTGGGTGCCGCCATCATGGATGTTTGAGTTAGACGGCTTTCTTCTTCCCACCCCCTCCTCTATCTGATGAGGACCCCCCTTCTTTGCCTCGCTTCTTGCAAACTGAGGAGTCCATACTCACCACCCTATTCCCATCTTCATCCCCAAGTTCCGGGTCAACCTCCCCCTCTGGGGGCAACGGCCCCTGCAGCAGGGGAGGCTCAACGACTCTAGGGTGCCCTACCATGCCCTCCCTCTTAGTATGAGAGGCTGGAATGTCCACGAGAGCATGGTATCGATCAGTAGAGCGCACCAGGGGGGTACAGGATTTACCTTCCTGGGCCAGGGCGGGGCCAGATGTATTTGGCCCTTGGGTTTTGCCCGGTGTCCCTTTTGCTGTAGGCTGAGTCCTCTCTTCCTCTCCCACACTTTCATAGTGGGAGGACTGAGAGTCCTCAGCCCTCTGCTCCCTTTGGATCCTCCTCATCTCCCCGTTCAATTCGGCCTCCCCAGGGGCATCAGCTTCAGGGGGGGCATCCAGATCCGAATCAGAGGTCGTCCCAGTTTCCTGGAGCGCCCTCCAAATCCTCTCCTTCCTTCGCTTCTCCGCCCTTCTCTGGCGAGAAGGGGGACCCTTCTTTGCATTCTTCCCTTGCCCCTGTGCCCCATCGTCCCTGCCCGCACCCTCACCCACGGAGGCCTCCCTCCTTTCATCCTCCGCAGGTTTGGAACAGGCATTGACAACAGAGCGAGGACACCGACTGAACGGGTGACCTAAGTCACCACACAGGTTGCAGCGAATACGGTCACACGATGCGGCTAGATGACCAATCCCCCCACAATGAGCACACTTCTGCACCTTGCAGCCTGCACTCAAATGTGAGGGGTCGCCACACCGGTGACACAACTTCGGCTGCCCCTGGTAGAAGACAAGGATCCGATCTCTTCCCAGGAAAGCAGACGATGGTATGTGGGACACCGTCTGTCCCAGACGCTTTAGTTTAACCATGAACGTCCAGGCCCCTGACCAGATGCCAAACTCATCCATGTTCTTCCGTGGCATCTCTACTACCTCTCCGTACCTTCCCAACCAGGTCATGATATCAATACAAGAGAGTGACTCGTTACGGGTAAGAACGGTCACTCTCTTGGGACCACTTTGGCGAGAAATTGCTTGTGCAGCAAAGTCTCGCCAGCCAGGCTCGTCCTTCATCAGCTCGTAGTTCCCCCAGAAGACCTCAAGGCCCCCTAGGTGAACAAAGCTGATGTCAAACTCGACCGAGCCATGAGGATGTATCAAGGCAAAGATGTCACTCGCCTTGAAGCCCATCCCCAGCAGCAGCTCCACCACCCTCTTTCTGGGAGGGCACGCATCATTGCCACGCCACCGGAGACGGACCACATTCCTCCTGGCTACAGCCTGCCCGGCTGTTGGGAGCGACCACTGATCTCCTCGTTGCTCTCGGAAGGCATTTAGACCATATCTGTCTATCCAGAAAGACAGGTCCTTCTGCACTCCCCCTATGGTTAGGGTTTGCTTTCCCTCTCTTAAAGCGTCCAAGAGACGTTGTTGCAAGTTACCGTCCCCGGACCTTGAGGATGAAGATGGGTGGGCCCGCTGTCCCCCCGCTGCCACACCAGCATAAGACCTGCCGGATGTCACAGCAAGAGGAGCGCCAGGCCCATTGCCCCTGGTTGATACCCCATCCCCACCACCCACCACCTCACCACCTACAGACACAGCACTCAACACCCCATTACCAGCAGACACTCCAGCATCTTTATTTACAGACACCTGCATACCCCCAGCAGTTCCCACATCCACAGCCGCAACTTTTTTATTTAACCCACCAGGTCCCCCTGCAGTCATCCTTCTGGCCAGGCCTGGTCCTATGTTATGTATTTTTTCTGTGCATTTTGTGTGGGTAGACACTGCTTCAGTCTCCGCATCATCAGGCACCTTTGCAGGGACGCCACCAGATGTTATAAGCGGTGTCCCCGCTGTGCCCTCCGCCTCATTAACCTCCATCTTTTCTATGTGCGGAACATTTTTGGGAAAGGGGCCACCGCCGCCCCCGACGCCAGCAGCCCCCTTCTCGCCTACACCACTTTTCAGTGATGCGGACGAAGGAGCCACTGACGTCACTGGAGCCGCCTCCGGCGCCGGACCACTCCCCCCTCCCACAGAGGAGTGGCCAACAGAGCCGGAGCCCCCTCTGTGACCGCCCTTGTCCGGAACGTCTGACGGCTTGACACCGACAGACTTCCGGCTTTCAGACACCACATCCGGTTTCTGGTTTACCCGTTCTCCAGACCGCTGACTCGCATCAGAGACCAGTTTCCCGGGCTCGCCATTAACCGGACACGGGGACACACCCCCTGGCGTCACCAGGCCACCAGTACCGCCCCCTTTGCAGGGGTTGGCGTCCGGCGCCATTTTGACCACCACGTGTTCTAATGCCGGACCCGTAACACTCTCCCCGCATTCCCGCTCCAGCCCCACTGCAGAGGCTTGAGCTGGGGGTCTTGCGGGACCTGCGCCCTGATCCTGACTTGCATCTGGCTCAGAGCACAGGAAGGATCTTGCTGTATACACCATTTTAAATGAACCTTCAGCAGATTTTTTTTCCTTTGTCTTTTTTTTCTTCTTAAATTTTTTTTTCTTTTGCTTTTCCTCCTCTGCGGGTAACTCCGCACTGAAACAGAATCCCTGGAAGGATACCGGCGACTCCACATTACGGATCTGTGTGAGTAATCCTGGAGGCCGCTCACTGTCAGTATCAAAACTCTCCTGATTTCTCCCAGCTGTGAGTCCACCCTCCTCCTCCTCACTGCTCCTGGGTGCCTCAGAATCTGAGCCTTCTCTGGACTTTGCATTCTCATGCTCCATTTTCTCCCCCACAATTTCCTTTGTTGTGTCTGGGGCTCTGCTGTCTTCCTCCACACTTTCTATTTTTATAGGTTCTGCCATCTCGGCAAACCTCTCTTCATTTTTTAATTTTTCACCAAACACCCCTCCGCCTGCCAAAATCTCCTCACGTCTCTCTTCCACTTCTTTTATTTCCTCCAACAAGGATTTCACATTTAAAAGGTATCGGGACCTCTTACCTCCTGAGGCTTTTGCAGCTCTTCCTCTGGCGACCGCCAAGTCCGCACGGAGCCGTTGCAGCGACTTCCTGAGGTCCCGATACTCCTCCAACCGCACAGCCAGACGGGAGCTGAAGTTCTCCACCGTCTCTCCGGTCCTCAGCTGTCCCCATTCCTCCACACGACCGTCATCCAAATGTCTGGACGGCGCTGGTCCTTCTCCAGATGACAACACCTCGATCACCCTGCCGGACCGCGTCTCCATACCCTTATCCAGGGTTCCAGCCTCAGGGGGAGCCAGGACAGCCTTGCCCCGAGATGTTCTCCTCACCCCCGCGACTGTTTGCATATTCCCAGCCAGCTGGGATGACCCTCTACCCCCCGCTGGCATGCTCCGGGAGGTAGAGGTCTGAGGCTCCATCCTAGGATGGAACCCCCCTCAGGGTACTTTCCAAGCCCAGGCAGATGGTATGAGGCCTGGGCAGATAGAATAAGGAAAGTCCCTGGATCCAAGGCCTGCACGGAAGTCTCAGCAGCTCTCTCCACACCTCCTACTCCACCCACTCCAGAGCTGCACTGACTATTCTGCTGGTGGAGTCACTGTGTACATACATTACATTACTTATCCTGTACTGATCCTGAGTTACATCCTGTATTATACTCCAGAGCTGCACTCACTATTCTGCTGGTGGAGTCACTGTGTACATACATTACATTACTTATCCTGTACTGATCCTGAGTTACATCCTGTATTATACTCCAGAGCTGCACTCACTATTCTACTGGTTGAGTCACTGTGTACATACATTACATTACTTATCCTGTACTGATCCTGAGTTACATCCTGTATTATACTCCAGAGCTGCACTCACTATTCTGCTGGTGGAGTCACTGTGTACATACATTACATTACTTATCCTGTACTGATCCTGAGTTACATCCTGTATTATACTCCAGAGCTGCACTCACTATTCTGCTGGTGAAGTCACTGTACATCCGGGTTAGAGCCGGTATAATGCTCTAGTTCTGCGTGGTGATGAGGATGATCGGAGAGGATGAGACATTTACATGCACATTTTGTGGTGATATTGGCAGGTAGATCTCTCGACACTGCTAGGATTGTGTTCATTATACTGACGTTCTCCATTGATGGATTTTGACCATTGGAGCATGTTTACATTTTCCATTTTTCCGGTGGTTTTCAGATTGTATAACGACTGGTACCAATTCTGCAGTATCACATCGCCCTCTAGTGGCCGCATTATAGTGCTGCGGGTTGATGTAATTTTGGCAGTTTACCTGTCGCAGGTTTCAGTTCTCATCCTTTTGTTCCTGCAGTTTTAGCCATAACAGGTTGTAGATGCAGCAGTAGAGGGTAAGGACATGTATGACCGACAACTATGGGTTTTATGACTACCTTTATTCTATGTTTTAAAGCAGATTTCCATTTGAGGTCTAAAAAATATATTTAAACCACGGGTGGTACTTATCCGCTATTCTTTTTCTTGATGTTAGCTTTTTAGCTCTGCTTCATCAGGGCACAGCTATGAACAGTGACTCTAGCTTATTTGCATTGTCTATTTGAGTCTAAGGTAGTCCTGAAATCCACTTCCTGTCTCATTAAAGAACCATGGTCCTCCTTTGACTCTCCCCCATGCTTTAAACTGCAGCTCTGCTTGTTCAGATTGGCTGCTGTGTATAAGCACACGCTAAGCAGGAAGTCAGTACACAGATAGATTATTACGTTACAGTGAGGAGACAATTATTATAAGCTACAAGTAACAAAACCGCCCGTGAGAAACATATGAAGTGACCACCGTGCATAAACTGAGGGGGAGGAGCAGCAACAAGGGGGAGGAGCCTGGAAATGTCATTTTCATTTTTTTCTGGACTCTTTTTAAAACTGTCTAGGAATGTGAAAGTGTCTTAAACACATAATACGTTTTCCGCACACCATGTACGCTGATTTTTTGGCTAAACTGTTCTAGAATTCTGGCACATTTTCTTAGTTCATCTCCCCATTGTCTTCGTACAAGTAACTTTCTTATTGATATACGTAAATCCTGCCACTATACAATACAGTCCCCAGATATAGTGTCCACATTGCCTGGACATCGTCATCCCCCACATACACAGGGCAGGCTGTTGTCATATTTTGCCCAGTTAGTGTCATACAGTACCCACATAGTGTCACACCTTGCCCACATTGATCCATATAGTCACACCTTGCCCACATTGATCCATATAGTGTCATACCTTGCCCACATTGATCCATATAGTGTCACACCTTGCCATATTGATCCATATAGTGTCACACCTTGCCCACATTGATCCATATAGTGTCACACCTTGCCACCTTGATCCATATAGTGTCACACCTTGCCCACATTGATCCATATAGTGTCACACCTTGCCCACATTGATCCATATAGTTTCATACAGTAGCCACATAGTGTCACGCCTTGCCCACATTGATCCATATAGTTTCATACGGTACCCACATAGTGTCACGCCTTGCCCACATTGATCCATATAGTACCATACGGTACCCACATAGTGTCACGCCTTGCCCACATTGATCCTTATAGTGCCATACTTTGTGCACATAGAACCTAGGTAAGTATTGCATATAGTGCCCATCTAGTACCTAATATTCCCAGTAACTTCATATCATTTATAGTGCCTCCATAACAGGCACAGTGACTACTTACCTCCTCCACGTTTCTGTGCTGACTGAACCAAGTCCTGGACGTCTTCCAAGTTGTTGGAACTTTAAGGGTATGTTCAGACGCAGTGTTTTCGGGGTGTAAACGCCTCGAAAAGCGCCTGAAGAAACGGAAGCTGAACGCCTCCAAACATCTGCCCATTGATTTCAATGGGAAAAACAGCGTTTTGTTCAGACGGGGCGGTTTTTTACGCGGCCATTTGAAAAAACGTCCTGTAAAAAGTATTGCATGTCACTTCTTGAGCCGTTTTGCTGCCGTTTTTCATTGTGTCAATAGAAAAACGGCTCAAAAAAAACGCATCAAAAAACGTTTGATGCTTCAAAAACCGCAGAAAATCAGAGGCTGTTTATTGAAAAGATCTCCGTATTTTACAGCCGTTTTTACTTTAGCGTGTGAACAGAGCCTAAGGGCTAGATCAACTTTGTAGCCTTTTTCTATGAACTGTCTGTGTAATGTGATTAAAAACATTTTTCAAATTTACATTTATTAAAAATGTTCTTTACTTTTCGCGCTGCAGCTTCTATGTATGCACTGTTCATAGAAGCTGCATAGCGCCACTGCAAGCCGAATCCGTCAGTCTGCTGGACCGACAGCTCTGCTCCTGCATACCACTAACCCCTAGTACCTAATCTCTATGCCAGTTGTGTATATATTGTGTTGTGTATATGTATCATATGTCAGTTCTGTATATATTGTGGACCGGCGTCAGCCCCCCGACAAACCCAAGCAAGTGCCGGGGCCCACTACCCTTTGGGGAGCCCACTCGGCCGCTGGGTGCTGACGCTGCCGTCATGGTTCCTCCTGGAGTTAAATCCCTGCCCAGAGTGTTGCCGAGGGGATTCCGGTTCTAGAGGGAACCCCTGTCTAGAAGGCGGCGTAACACCCATAGCGGCTGCTACGGGGCCTGCGGCATGAGGGGGCCTGTGCCGCCTACCGTTATGGCCCCCCCATGCCCAGTGGCCCCGCTAGTAGCCGCTATGACTGCCCCTTGACTCTGGAACTCTCTTCCTTGCTGAATGAGACTCCAACCCTCATCATGCTGCGTACCGCTTTCCAGTTGGCTTCATTTCCCATCCTGTAATCTTCTCACTACCTTCTAAATCTTGTGCACTCTCTCCTCTTAGCCTTTACATGGGGTTTTAGGGTTCTACGGAAAGCTTAATCATTGAAGTTCTGCCGCTTTTTAATAGACCTTTTTCTTACAATATTCTCCATTTTCAAGATCTCTGCTTCCTGGAACTCTTGTAAGTGGGACATGGGGAGAATTAGGACTCTGGCTCTTGTGTATTCTGCTTTTTATCCAGCAGATGGCGCTGTTGTACTGTCATTTACAATTCTTCCAGTTATTCCATCCCAGGAGCTTCCACAATATTTTTTGGGATTTTGGCTTCAACTTTCCCAACTTTTCTCTGTTTGTGTCACCGTTTATGACAAACATTTTCAGCGCCATTGATTTATATGTCCTTATAACAGCACATAAGGCAGAGCATTGGGACATTGTATGCAGTGCTGGAAATGGCAGCGGTCACAATAACAATGGCGCAGGAATGGTGTAAAATTCTAATATTTATGTGATTGATGCGGGCGATGAAATCCGGAAGGGCCGCAAGGAATAAAAATCTCAAATAATAGCGCTTGTAATTATACTGATTGCGTTTCTAGAGCTGTGCTGAGGGAACTACAGCTCCCAGCATACTGCCGGGCCCCAGAGCATGCTAGGAAATGTAGTCTGGAGACCTGGTGAGAGACCGAAACCACAGAAGGGTGATGAGGGGGAGGTTACAAGGATCTACAGACTGATGTATTTTTCCTGCACTGATACATTGTAACAAACTATCAGGACAGGAGAGAGATTTGCGCTGCTGGAGTGGCTCACAGATTGTCTAGACCGGATACAATTGTAATTACTATCAAAGTCCATGACAGACAATGGGGGAATATATTGGGATCGGCGTTTCAATCGCCAGTCTAAAGCTGATTTACGTAGGTGTAAATGCGCCAAATATATTAAGAGGCGCACACCTCTTAATAAATTTAGCGCATTTTTGACTGTAGATTTGCACCATATGTTACGCCAGATTCTGGAGTTATTTCTGATAAATCTGCTGTTCCGTGAAGGCTCCGCCCATTCATCCAATCTCCGCCCCTTTTCTAGTCACTTTGGGAAAGTGGCGATAAAAGTAAAAAGTTACAAAGTTTAGCTCAACCGTGATGTGTGTTAAAATGGGCAACGTTTTTACGCCACAAAACTGGCATAAACCTCTTGATACATTCCCCTTTGTGTTTAAAGTTCTCGCCATTCTATGACCACTGCTTGCTTTCAGTGAATAGGAACATTCTTGTTTAGATCCATAGGCTAAAAACCTAAGGGTATGTTCACACAACCTATTTTCAGCCGTTTTTCGGGCCATAAACACCCCGAAAAAGGCTAAAAATGCGGGCGCTGAACGCCTCCAAACATCTGCTTGATTTCAATGGGAAAAATGGCGTTCCGTTCCCACGGGGGTTTTTTTACGCGGCCGTTTTTAAAAACGGCTGCATAAAAAAAACGCCTCGTAAACAGAAGTGCACGTTTTTTGGAGCCGTTTTTCATTTGGTCAATAGAAAAACAGCTCCAAAGACGGCCGTAAAACACGCAGCAAAAAACGCCTGAAAATCAGAGGCTGTTTTCCCTTGAAAAGCTCTGTATTTTACGCGTGTGAACATACCCTAATACTTCTCACAGCTGAAGTTTTGTTACATTTAGATCTAGTCTAGGTAATGCTATTGTAGGAAAAAACAACCTGCACTGCATTTTACATGCACTGATACATTGTAGCAAACTATTACCACAGGAGAGAGCTTTACTAATTGTGAGTAGGACTAGAACAAGAGAAGTTTTCAGCCGAGATTAGTCTCCGTTCACACCTTGTTTCCGCTGTATGTTTAGCGGGAGATTCTGCGGAGAGCCCAAATGTCTCCTTTTGGCATCCGCCGGGCAGGTGTACGCGCTTTTCTCTCAAAGTCTTCTGCACTTTCCTATACAGTTGTTCACCTCAAAAAAACGTATACTGCGCGGTATGCATTTTTTTTTTAATATGGGGACCTACGGGTGAAATATCAACGTTGTGATTTGGGGCGGGTGAGACTTTGGCCCTATATATTTGGGATATATGTCTGGAGACTTAGGGAAAAATGTGATAAGAACATAACCTAAGGATGTTTCCATTCACTGACAGCAAGCGTGTGAAAAACCCCCACAAAGTCTATTAGAAAGTTGCAGATCTTTTAATTGTACAATAAATAAGTGTTATTTATATCCTGAATTAAGGTGACCGATCCTGACCGTAGTTTCCCTTTAAACCTGGCGGCGGCGGCGAGCAGATGAATTGATATTCCGCAGCTTCCATCTTCCCTGCCCTCTTATGATGGATGGCTCTACTGAACACTTGGAATTATTCCCCAGATGGCGGGAACGCATTCTTATTCTGTCAACATTTTTCGCTTTGGCTTTTGAGATAAACCCGGTGGAGGAGCGCGGAGACGAGCTCTTTACAGGTGGAGAAGCGGCGGCAGATAATACGCTTCAATTCAAAGCAGCCAATTATTTCCTCCACTACTTTGGAAAAGCTGACAAAACAAATTATGTTCTACGGGCGACTCCTGTCTCCGGAAACAAAGCGCCAGAAACAACCGACCGGCTTACGGGGAGAGGAGAATGTGGTGATCGGGGGGCGGTTGGGGGAGGGGGAGTTTATCAATGTAACGCCATTTCCAAATCACAATATAAAATATGTTTTTATCGGAGATCAGAGCGGCCGCTGACAGTGATGAATGAGGCTCGCGATGCAAATGGAAGGATCGCGAACCTAATATATCTGTGTGTACGGAGAGCGACGCGGAGGATCCGCGGGCTGCGTGGCCTCAGGCCGGCGCTTGTTAACCGTTTAACGGCCGCAAACTTACCATTTGTATGAGGTCGGGATTTTACTGCGACCAAATGTCGCTAATCCTAATACACACCTCTGCTGCTGCGGAACCTCTTTCTGAGTAGAAACTTTGAAAAGGTTGAGCGATTTGTCTGATAATGCCGCAGTGCTCCCATAACAGTGCCAGGTACCCCCATATCAGTGCCCCACAGAGCCATGATGTCCCATAAAGAAACAGCTGCAGTGACCCCCAAATGTTTGCAGACACATTGCACCCCATAACAGTGACATCTAAGTAGCCTCCCAAACACAGACAATCACTTGAGGTCCAATTGATTGTGGAATTTTTGAATCTGTTTTTTTTTTCTAATGATACCACAGTGCCTCCACAACAGAACCATCTACAAAGCATTGATAGCCGTGCCAACCACAGTGCTTCCATAACATTACCAGCCCATGTTCTGATAACAAGCCATGATGCCCCCATAACCGTGTCAGCAACATCGCATCAATAACGGTGCAAGCCATA
The DNA here is from genome assembly GCF_050947455.1 of Rhinoderma darwinii. NCBI lineage: Eukaryota > Metazoa > Chordata > Amphibia > Anura > Rhinodermatidae > Rhinoderma > Rhinoderma darwinii. Next base: position 81,146,038 of record NC_134698.1, on the reverse strand, counting down.
GTGCCCCTATAACAAGGCCAGCTATAGTAACCTGTGCTAGCCATGATACCCCATAACAGTTGTCCTCAGTGTTCCCATATGAGCTCCAGCACCTGTGCCCTTATAACAGCACAAGCCATGCTGCCCCATAACAGCCACAGTTCCTGTATAACAGTTCTAGCCACAGTGCCCCCATAACAGTACCAGCTATAGTAACACAAACTAACATGGGAGTTATCTTCAGAGCGTCCAGGACAGTGCCAACCCCTGTGTTCTGATAACAGTACAAGCCACGATGCGATGCCCCCCATAAGACCATCAGCCACAGTGCCCCCATAACAGTACCAGCTATAGTAACACAAACTAACATGGGAGTTATCCTCAGAGCGTCCAGAACAGTGCCAACCCCTGTGTTATGATAACAGTATAAGCCACGATGCGATGCCCCCGTAAGCGCATCAGCCACAGTGCCCCCATAACAGTACCAGAAAAACAAACAAGAGCAGTGCCAGCCATGATGGCTCTTGGGAGTCATTGCTCCAGAATGTTTTTAGTGTCACATGACTGGGGGGGGGGTCACATGCAACGCGTCCCCTGATAAACCCCTTCATCACAGAGGTCGCAATAATGGGCTGGAGAATGGCGCTTTAGGATGGGACGGTCACTACACCAAACATTATTTATTAGCAATGCAACGCGTTTTGGGGGAAACTGACCCCTACCACAAACTTGAAGGGATCGTTCCGTCCTACAGTGTCGTTCTTCATCCCTTAAAGTTTTTTTTTGGAAGTATAACGTGATTAGTGGGGGTCCGACTCCTGGCACTCCCACCGATCAGCTGCTCGAAGGGGCAACAGCACTCACAACATCCCCTTTATTGTTTACCCAGGCACAGCGCCATACATTTGGTTGTGGCTCTGCCTGGTACTGCAGCTCACAGTGAATGGGACTGAGCTGCAGTACCAGGAACAGCCACAACTAAATATTTAGCACTGTTCCTGACTAAACAATGAAGAAGACCCTGATTGACAGGGGTGCAGAGAGATAAACCCCCTCTGATCAGATACTGATGACCTATCTTATATATAAATTAATATTACATTCCCCTTTAACGACAATATATCTGAAGACAGGGGCCCGTTTGATCCAAAACGCGTCGCACTCTTAATAAATTATGTCTTTGTTCCACTTTTCCTGATTATTTCTCCCTAGATGTTTGGATGATACATCGTACAGTTCTGCTTATGATCATGTAACTTCCATTCTCAGCGCCATTTACATTTTCACGGCTGAATACGTCCAGATATTGTTTCATTAAACGCGCCTCTGTCTTGAATCGCGCTTTGAACTGGGCTGTGATGTGGGATCTCTTTGTATTAGCCGGCGGTTCTGGCGTTGGCGATACTTGAGGTATGTTTAGTCTAGATAAGCAGAACTTTCTTTTCTTAGACGCTGACGCGTTACACGTTTGTTTCTTGTTTTGTGTTCCAGTCTTTGAAATTCAGGAACCGCTTCTATATATAAAATGAAAACGACTGCTGAGGCGGCAAATTCACGTATCGTGTGCGGCGCGTCCTCTGTACCGGATCACACTCATCAACCACCCGACAAACAGACAAACTTGTGTTATTTCTGCATATAATTAGGACTCAGGACTCTCATTAGTTCCATGCAGAATTCTTCATCTGAATTGTGTCCCAGGTCCCCGGGGGGAGGGAGGGGCACCCTCATTTACATGTTACATTGTTCTTCTGCGTGTGCAACAATATTAGGGGTGAAGTAGCCATACTGTTCTATATAGACACTGATGGCCACTGTACTGCACCATATAGACACTACAAGTCTCTACACTGCCCCTTATAGATTATTCCAGTTGTTGTGGTGCCCCTTATAGATACTGGCAGTTTCTATACTGCCCCTTATATATGTCAGCCGCTATACTACCCCATAGAGATGGTACCAGCCTCTAAACTGCCCCTTATATAGGTCAGCCGCTATACTGCCCCTTATAGATAATATCAACTGCTATACCGCCCCTTCTAGGTACTGCCCCTTATAGATTATACCAGTGGTTATGGTGCCCCTTATAGATACTGTTAGTTTCCATACTGCCCCATTGAGGTACCAGCCTCTATACTGTCGCTTATAGATGATACCACCCTCTATACTGGCCCTCTATACTACCCCCTTATTGCTGTCAGACACAATTTTAAAACTAAACTGCCCCTGATAGATACCGCCAGCCTCTATACTGCCATTATACGTGTGCCAGCTGCTATACTACACCATATAGATGATGCCAGCCTCTATACTACACTTTATCGATACTGGCAGTCATTATACTGCCCCTTAGAGATTAAGTCAGCTGCTATACTGCCGGATATAGATACTGCCAGCTTCTATGCACAGAGCAGCATTCACAATTCTGCAGGATTCCAAGCTAAAATATGCCAGCATTGACTGCTTGTTCAGTGTCTGCACAGAGCTTTCTCAGGTCATTTGCATTCTGGGAAATGTAGTCTTTACATCAGGTACTGTGCAGTTATCTCATGTAGGGAAAACTTACTGCCCCCCTCGATTATAAGAGCTCAGTCAAGCTGTTAGGTAGTGTTTGTTCACAAGGTTGCTGTTTGCAATAACAACCAACAGCATAGGGAGTACAGCTCTTGAGTATAATACAGGATGTAACTCAGGATCAGTACAGGATAAGTAATGTAATGTATGTACACAGTGACTCCACCAGCAGAATAGTGAGTACAGCTCTGGAGTATAATACAGGATGTAACTCAGGATCAGAGCAGGATAAGTAATGTAATGTATGTACACAGTGACTCCACCAGCAGAATAGTGAGTGCAGCTCTGGAGTATAATACAGAATATAACTCAGGATCAGTACAGGATAAGTAATGTAATGTATGTACACAGTGACTCCACCAGCAGAATAGTGAGTGCAGCTCTGGAGTATAATACAGGATGTACCTCAGGATCAGTACAGGATAAGTAATGTAATGTATGTACACAGTGACTCCACCAGAAGAATAGAGAGTGCAGTTCCGGAGTATAATACAGGATGTAACTCCGGATCAGTACAGGATCAGTACAGGATCAGTAATGTCATGTATGTACACAGTGACTCCACCAGCAGTATAGTGAGTGCAGCTCTGGAGTATAATACAGGATGTAACTCAGGATCAGTACAGGATAAGTAATGTAATGTATGTACACAGTGACTCCACCAGCAGAATAGTGAGTGCAGCTCTGGAGTATAATACAGGATGTAACCCAGGATCAGTACAGGATAAGTAATGTAATGTATGTACACAGTGACTCCACCAGCAGAATAGTGAGTACAGCTCTGGAGTATAATAAAGGATATAACTCAGGATCAGTACAGGAGAAGTAATGTAATGTATGTACACAGTGACTCCACCAGCAGAATAGTGAGTGCAGCTCTGGAGTATAATACAGGATGTAACTCAGGATCAGTACAGGATAAGTAATGTGATGTATGTACACAGTGACTCCACCAGCAGAATAGTGAGTGCAGCTCTGGAGTATAACACAGGATATAACTCAGGATCAGTACAGGATAAGTAATGTAATGTATGTACACAGTGACTCCACCAGCAGAATAGTGAGTGCAGCTCTGGAGTATAATACAGGATATAACTCAGGATCAGTACAGGAGAAGTAATGTAATGTATGTACACAGTGACTCCACCAGCAGAATAGTGAGTGCAGCTCTGGAGTATAATACAGGATGTAACTCAGGATCAGTACAGGATAAGTAATGTATGTACACAGTGACTCCACCAGCAGAATAGTGAGTGCAGCTCTGGAGTATAATACAGGATATAACTCAGGATCAGTACAGGATAAGTAATGTAATGTATGTACACAGTGACTCCACCAGCAGAATAGTGAGTGCAGCTCTGGAGTATAATACAGGATATAACTCAGGATCAGTACAGGATAAGTGATGTAATGTATGTACATAGTGACTTCGCTGTTTATGTAGATTAGATATAGAGATGTAAATTGTTTTTGAAGCTTGTACATACGCTTTAAAGTGGTGAGTGGGTCCCTTTAAATTTGTGAATTGCTGGGAATACTTGAATTGTCAAATGAAAAACAAATTGTCGATGTTATACAACACGTTGTTCCTCCAGTAAATGGCTCTTTTGCATTACATTGCATTAGCATCTTCAATCTAAGAGCCGCCATCATTTTATGTGGAAATCACGACATGAGCCAAGGATGCGGGAACGTCACTGCGATTGCCTTTTTTTCCCGCTGACTGAATACCAGCTGTTATCACAAAAATGATTAAGGAGAACAGAAAGCAGGTTGTAGTGGGAAATGAAAATCTAATTTAATATTGCTAAGTGTATGACAGCGAGGCCGCTCCATAATTCATGGTCTGATTTATATTATTGAAACCTCAGTGCTCACAAGGTGTTTGCTCTGTTTTGAAAAAAAAAAAAAAAAAGGGGGATGGGACACAATGTAGTAATGTGGATCCCATAAACCCCTCATCCTCCCCACCGCAACCCATACAGGGTAGATTGTAAAACTCCTGACCCCAAATGCAAAATCTGTACAAGGTGCTGGAAACTGAATTCATATCTGATGTACTGTAGTGCTGTCCATGTATGCTGTACGGAGCCCCAAGAGTAAGGTGTGGCTGCCACCTCAGAACCCCCTGTAGGTAGGTAACCCTTATATTCCAAACAGAGAGGAGCCCACATACTGTCCAAGAGTTTCATGTGGATATAGGAGCTGTATTATATTAGTTATATTCTTGTATATAGGGGCAGTATTATAGTAGTTACATTCTTGTATATAGGGGGCAGTATTATAGTAGTTATATTCTTGTATATAGGGGCAGTATTATAGTAGTTATAATCTTGTATATAGAGGGCAGTACTATAGTAGTTATATTCTTGTATATAGGAGCAGTATTATAGTAGTTATATTCTTGTATATAGGAGCAGTATTATAGTAGTTATATTCTTGTATATAGGAGCAGTATTATAGTAGTTATATTCTTGTATATAGGGGGCAGTATTATAGTAGTTATATTCTTGTATATAGGGGGCAGTATTATAGTAGTTACATTCTTGTATATAGTAGCAGTATTATAGTAGTTATATTCTTGTATATAGGGGGCAGTATTATAGTAGTTATATTCTTGTATATAGGGGCAGTATTATAGTAGTTACATTCTTGTATATAGTAGCAGTATTATAGTAGTTATATTCTTGTATATAGGGGCAGTATTATAGTAGTTATATTCTTGTATATAGTGGCAGTATTATAGTAGTTATAGTCTTGTATATAGGGGCAGTATTATAGTAGTTATATTCTTGTATATAGAGTAGTATTATAGTAGTTATATTCTTGTATATAGGAGCAGTATTATAGTAGTTATTTTCTTGTAAATAGGGGCAGTATTATAGTAGTTATATTCTTGTATATAGGAGGCAGTATTATAGTAGTTATATTCTTGTATATAGAGGGCAGTATTATAGTAGTTATGTTCTTGTATATAGGGGCAGTATTATAGTAGTTATATTCGTGTATATAGGGGGCAGTATTATAGTAGTTATATTCTTGTATATAGGGGCAGTATTATAGTAGTTATATTCTTGTATATAGGGGGCAGTATTATAGTAGTTATATTCTTGTATATAGAGGGCAGTATTATAGTAGTTATGTTCTTGTATATAGGGGCAGTATTATAGTAGTTATATTCTTGTATATAGGGGCAGTATTATAGTAGTTATATTCGTGTATATAGGGGGCAGTATTATAGTAGTTATATTCTTGTATATAGGGGCAGTATTATAGTAGTTATATTCTTGTATATAGGGGGCAGTATTATAGTAGTTATATTCTTGTATTTAGGGGGCAGGATTATAGTAGTTATATTCTTGTACATAGGGGGTAGTATTATAGTAATTATATTCTTGTATATAGAGGGCAGTATTATAGTAGTTATGTTCTTGTATATAGGGGCAGTATTATAGTAGTTATATTCTTGTATATAGGGGCAGTATTATAGTAGTTATATTCTTGTATATAGGGAGCAGTATTATAGTAGTTATATTCATGTGTATATAGGGGGCAGTATTATAGTAGTTATATTCTTGTATATAGGAGCAGTATTACAGTAGTTATATTCTTGTATATAGGGGCAGTATTATAGTAGTTATATTCGTGTGTATATAGGGGGCAGTATTATAGTAGTTATATTCTTGTATATAGGAGCAGTATTATAGTAGTTATATTATTGTATACAGGAGGCAGTATTATAGTAGTTATATTCTTGTATATAGGGGCAGGATTATAGTAGTTATATTCTTGTATATAGGAGCAGTATTATAGTAGTTATATTCTTGTACATAGGGGGCAGTATTATAGTAATTATATTCTTGTATATAGGGGGCAGTATTATAGTAGTTATATTCTTGTATATAGGAGCAGTATTATAGTAGTTATATTCTTGTATATAGGAGCAGTATTATAGTAGTTATATTCTTGTATATAGGAGGCAGTATTATAGTAGTTATATTCTTGTATATAGGGGCCAGTATTATAGTAGTAATATTCTTGTATATAGGAGCAGTATTATAGTAGTTATATTCTTGTATATAGGGGCAGTATTATAGTAGTTATATTCTTGTATACAGGGGCAGTATTATAGTAGTTATATTCTTGTATGTAGGGAGCAGTATTATAGTAGTTATGTTCTTGTATATAGGGGCAGTATTATAGTAGTTATACTCTTGTATATAGGGGCAGTATTATAGTAGTTATATTCGTGTGTATATAGGGGCAGTATTATAGTAGTTATATTCGTGTGTGTATATAGGGGACAGTATTATAGTAGTTATATTCTTGTATATAGGAGCAGTATTATAGTAGTTATATTATTGTACATAGGGGGCAGTATTATAGTAGTTATATTATTGTACATAGGGAGCAGTATTATAGTAGTTATATTTTTGTATATAGGGGCAGTATTATAGTAGTTATATTCTTGTATACAGGGGCAGTATTATAGTAGTTATATTCTTGTATGTAGGGAGCAGTATTATAGTAGTTATGTTCTTGTATATAGGGGCAGTATTATAGTAGTTATATTCGTGTGTATATAGGGGCAGTATTATAGTAGTTATATTCGTGTGTATATAGGGGCAGTATTATAGTAGTTATATTCGTGTGTATATAGGGGACAGTATTATAGTAGTTATATTCGTGTGTATATAGGGGCAGTATTATAGTAGTTATATTCGTGTGTGTATATAGGGGACAGTATTATAGTAGTTATATTCTTGTATATAGGAGCAGTATTATAGTAGTTATATTATTGTATATAGGAGCAGTATTATAGTAGTTATATTCTTGTATATAGAGGCAGTATTATAGTAGTTATATTGTTGTATATAGGGGGCAGTATTATAGTAGTTATATTCTTGTATATAGGAGCAGTATTATAGTAGTTATATTCTTGTATATAGGAGCAGTATTATAGCAGATATATTATTGTATATAGGAGCAGTATTATAGTAGTTATATTCTTGTATATAGGGGCAGTATTATAGTAGTTATGTTCTTGTATATAGGGGCAGTATTATAGTAGTTATATTCTTGTATATAGGGGCAGTATTATAGTAGTTATATTCTTGTATATAGAAGGCAGTATTATAGTAGTTATATTCTTGTATATAGGAGGCAGTATTATAGTAGTTATATTCTTGTATATAGGGGCAGTATTATAGTAGTTATATTCTTTTATATAGGGGCAGTATTATAGTAGTTATATTCTTGTACATAGGAGGCAGTATTATAGTAGTTATATTCTTGTATATAGGGGCAGTATTATAGTAGTTATATTCTTGTATATAGAAGGCAGTATTATAGTAGTTATATTCTTGTATATAGAAGGCAGTATTATAGTAGTTATATTCTTGTATATAGGAGGCAGTATTATAGTAGTTATGTTCTTGTATATAGGGGGCAGTATTATAGTAGTTATATTATTGTACATATTATATTCTACGTAGTTTCTGCTTGGATTTTGAAAGAACTTTTGTGAAATGTCACGCCCCCCCCTCCTTTTGGCAGCTGACACATTACACCATACTTAGCAGGGGGCGACAATGAGCAGAGTAAATTATTTGCACATTACTACAATCCAAATCTTAATACACTTATATACAAAGTTAGACTTCTCCCAATAATTATAATTTGTCCGATGAAAATATTAATTACAGCAGGCAGTTAATTGTGTATTATTAGTCGGCTTTAGTCCTGACTCTTTGCGAAATTATTTCTGGTTCGGGTCATTCAGCTTTCACCTCTGATACAAGAAGAATATTGACGCGCTGCTCCAGGGGCCCCGATATATATATACTGGGGCAGCGGCCTGAATCCTCCTGGACCAGCAGTGAGGTCAGATTTGTAGGTAGAGAAGGGAAGAAACTTTGTCAGACGGAGACTGAGCACAGGAAGCTGCCAAGAGAGGATGATGAGAGTTTTACCAGGTGGAACAGTGACTTAGAATCGTAAAACTATAAGGGCATGACCACACGTGGCGGATTTCCTCCGCAACTGTCCGCATCAATGCCGCACAGAATCTGCGTTGCAGATTCTGCTGCGGATCTGCACAAAATGTGCAGTAAATTGATGCGGATTAGCTGCTGCGGACTGCAGGAAAAGTGCTTCCCTTCTCTGTATCAGTGCAGGATAGAGAGAAGGGACAGCACTTTCCCTAGTGAAAGTCAAAGAAATTCATACTTACCGCCCGTTGTCTTGGTGACGCGTCCCTCTTTCGGCATCCAGCCCTAAGTCCCTGGATGACGCGGCAGTCCATGTGACCGCTGCAGCCTGTTATTAGCCTGTGATTGGCTGCAGCCGTCACTTAGACTGAAACGTCATCCTGGGAGGCCGGACTGGAGACAGACGCAGGGAGTTCTCGGTAAGTATGAACTTCATTTTTTTTTACAGATACATGTATATTGAGATCGGTAGTCACTGTCCCGGGTGCAGAAACAGTTACTGCCGATCGCTTAACTCTTTCAGCACCCTGGACAGTGACTATTTACAGACGTCGCCTAGCAACGCTCCCATAATTCCGGGAGCCCCATTGACTTCCTCAGTCTGGCTGTAGACCTAGAAATACATAGGTCCAGCCAGAATGAAGAAATGTCAAGTTAAAAAAGCAAGACGGATCCGCAGCACACATAACATGTGCATGACAGCTGCGGACTTCATTGCGGAAATTAGAATCTCCATTGAAGTCAATGGAGAAATTCCGCCATGAGTCCGCCACTGCTCCGCAACAGACAGAGCATGCTGCGGACACCAAATTCCGCTCCGCAGCCTATGCTCCGCAGCGGAATTTTACGCATCGTCTAAACGAACACTGCTAAATTAAAGTGTAAGTCAATGGACAAACGGCACCGCTGCGGATTAACGCTGCGGAGTGTCCGCAGCGGAATTTAAGTGAAATTCCGCCACGTGTGAACCCAGCCTTAGGGCACGGCCAGACGTGGCGGAATTGCAGTGGAATTCTCCTGCGGCCGTTTTTTACATTTGTTTCAATACATTTTTAGGCAAGTTAGTTCAGACATTGCGGAAAACTCCGCTGCGGACCATAGGCTGCGGTGCAGAATTTTCCCTCCCAGCATGCACTGTCTGTTGCGGAGAAGAAGCGGAATTTTACTGCGGATTTCAGCCTTTGCAATGCAAAAACTGAAATCTGTGGCAAGTCCGCTGTGATTTCTGCAACATCTGAATTACCTGTCAAATATGCAAATGCTGGTGCAGATTCATTGCGTAATTGCCCCAAATCTGCACCAACATTTGCAACGGAAAAATTCTGCCACGTCTGAACATGGCCTTAAAATCTTCATGTAACACATGTGTGGCAGAAAAAGTCTACTACATCTGGACATAACTTAGAGATTGGCATCCAGCTTTCCCAGACTCCTGACAAGTTTCAGTAGTCTAGGAACAGATATGTCTAAGAATAGGCTGAATACAATTCTTGGCAGTTTTTGGGAAAGCGAACAACTCAAAGAATCAAATTTACAGGATATTATCTGCATTTGGAAAAGCTGGGTGACAATAATTATAGGCATTGCAGCCCCCACACGGGTTGACGCACCTTCTCTGAGCCCATGAATTTCCAATCTTTCTAGTTCTGCTGTGATGTATAATTGACTCCTATATTGCTACCTTCTGAGGCAGATTTGCTGTTCAGGAGTCTAGGAAAGCTGGGTGACCACCTCTATTTGAGCTTTAATGGTGTCCTTATTAGTTGTGACCCATGTTTTCCATAACCAAATTCTGAATAGAAGCTTAACTTCTCAGACGAGCACGACACAAGGACAGGTAATTAGTTCTCTGTTTCTAAGAAAGCTGGGTGACAACCAATACTGTTGTCATTTAAGTTCCCAAAGGGCTTTTCTCTGCTTTCCTAGACCCCTGAATTGCAAATCTGCCCAGTCATGCTGTGAAACACCTCCCACAACTGTATTGCTCCATGAATCGGCTGAATGGCTTTTCTGATCCTAGGAAAGCTGGGTGACAACATCTGAAAGAGCTGTATTGGTGGCCATATCGTGTGACATGACAGAAGAGGACGACTCCTGGACTTATATTTGCTGGAGAGTTATTGATTTGGGCGATGGGATTTGTTGGTTATTGACACCCGTTGTTAGGATGACTGAGGGTAACGTGGCACCTGCAGCTTTTATCGTTTTTTTGTGCTTTACGTCCCAAGTGGCGTCTTAGGAAAGTCAAATCTTGTTTTTTTTTTTTTCAATGATCAGGTCAGAATTTGAGTTCTATCAATAAGGAGTCAAGGGGTCGGAACGCCTGTAATCCCTTGTTTGGCGCTGGACGCTGAGCTCAGTACCAGGGAATTAAAAAATAAATGAGCAGGTACGAAAAATCAATCCCAATGACTTGCTGAGGATCCAGAGTCTCAGTGCTCGATGTATCTTCGTAATTACACTAATTAAAACATGTCTTTGGGCACAATAAAAACGCCAGCAACGAAGCCGCCGAAATCTATAGCTGCTTAAAGGAGAAGGACGCAATTTTTTTTATTACTGCTTTATTATTGTTCTGAATAATTTATAATCATTAACTTATAGTGCAGCTGAATTCATGTAAAAAAAAGATCAGCAACATTTTAACTTAAATTGCGTTTCCATTCATCATCTCTGCTTGCTGTTTGTGCATGGAAACATTCTTGTTTACACCCAGAGACTGAAACAGATCTAATACTTCTCACAGCTGAGGGTTTGTGACAATTACATGCAGTCTAGATGATCCTTTGGGCGGTAAACAGTCTGGTACAATTTACCTACACTGATACATTGTAGCAAACTGTCAGGACGGGAAGGAGATTTGTGCTACTGATGTGTTCGGATCATGGAAGATTGTCTACACTGTACACATTGTATCCTTCAGCTGTGAGAAATATTAGTTCAGGATGGGGTTCTGTCTCTGAATTGAAACAAGAATGTTCTCATTCACTGACATCAAGCAGACATCTTGAATATAGTAAGAAATTGAAATACAATGTTTGTTGGAAAGTTGCAGAACTTTTTATTATACAATTTACTTTTCATGAAAAAGGGAAAGAAACATTATGTCTAAAGTCCTAGGCAAGTCAAATATTTCTGTTTCTGGGAAAGCTGGGTGACAACTAGTGGGGTAACTTAAAGATCTCAACTGTCCCGTCTCCCCTCCTATAGGGTAGAAGGCCCTTTAACGCTTTCTCAGTCTCCAGGACCTCGGTGTGACGACTCCGTCTGCTTCTCCTATAGTTACGCCACCCCCTGTGACAACCCCTGTCGGAGCTGTAAGGGCATGCCCACACTTGGCGGATTTCCTCCGCAACTGTCCGCATCAATGCCGCACAGAATCTGCGTTGCAGATTCTGCTGCGGATCTGCACAAAATGTGCAGAAAATTGATGCGGACTAGCTGCTGCGGACTGCGGTAAAAGTACTTCCCTTCTCCCTATCAGTGCAGGATAGAGAGAAGGGACAGCACTTTCCCTTGTGAAAGTCAAAGAAATTCATACTTACCGCCCGTTGTCTTGGTGACGCGTCCCTCCTTCGGCATCCAGCCCGATCTCCCTGGATGACGCGGCAGTCCATGTGACCGCTGCAGCCTGTTATTAGCCTGTGATTGGCTGCAGCCGTCACTTAGACTGAAACGTCATCCTGGGAGGCCGGACTGGAGACAGAAGCAGGGAGTTCTCGGTAAGTAGGAACTTCATTTTTTTTTACAGATAGATGTATATTGGGATCGGTAGTCACTGTCCCGGGTGCAGAAACAGTTACTGCCGATCGCTTAACTCTTTCAGCACCCTGGACAGTGACTATTTACTGACGTCTCCTAGCAACGCTCCCATAATTACGGGAGCCCCATTGACTTCCTCAGTCTGGCTGTAGACCTAGAAATACATAGGTCCAGCCAGAATGAAGAAATGTCAAGTTAAAAAAGCAAGACGCATCCGCAGCACACATAACATGTGCATGACAGCTGCGGACTTCATTGCGGAAATTAGAATCTCCATTGAAGTCAATGGAGAAATTCCGCCATGAGTCCGCCACTGCTCCGCAACAGACAGAGCATGCTGCGGACACCAAATTCCGCTCCGCAGCCTATGCTCCGCAGCGGAATTTTACGCCTCGTCTAAACGAACACTGCTAAATTAAAGTGAAAGTCAATGGACAAACGGCTCCGCTGCGGATTAACGCTGCGGAGTGTCCGCAGCGGAATTTAAGTGAAATTCCGCCACGTGTGAACCCAGCCTAATAGCGGCCATATTGGTTGTCACTTGGTTTTTCCTTTAAAGGGGTTGTCCACTACTGGACAACTGGTGACCTATCCACCGCACAGGTCATCATTATATCATCGGTGCGGTCCCACACCCGGACCCCGCACTCATCAGCCGCTTCGGTGGCCTGCTATCTGGTGGGTAGATCATCAGTTGTCCGGTATTGGACAACCCCTTTAAGGGAAGTGTTCTTTTAAGCCAGAAGGCTAAGCGACTATACACTGCCCCATTATATAGCGTGATATGACAAGTGGGAGAGAATCGGGCTGTACATGGGGGAGCTGACCGCTCTTTTGGTGGAGTCACCTTACAACTCTGTGTCCTTTATAAAGTAATGGGACGCCTGCCTTGAGCTGCTACACTGTCACGGAATTCCTCGGTGGCTTCCGACCTGCGGTTTTACACACACAATATAACGGTATTGCTGGTGGATGGAAGAACAGGAGTTTAGTAAATCAACCCCTAAAGAGAACATGGCAGCGAGCACAAAAAACGTAAATTCCCAAGAGTTCACTTCCAGTTTTAGTGCCGAACGCACATCATAAATAGAAGAGACTCAGCAGCAGCTAAAGAATAATAAAATATGAGAGCGCGTTATATCGTCTGCAGGATCCATCTCATCAGGGGAAGATTCTCACCAAACTCGCGTTTTATCACCGCCCGACTGACGCTAAAATACTGACAATACACAAGTATTTTTTTTTTTACTTTTACAATCCGTTCTCATTAGGTAAAATCTCCATTAAAAAAAAAATGGTATTTTATCCTTAAACACGGGTAAACTTAATACAACTTTTTATTTGAAGTTTGCTTGTAAATTATGTAACAAACTTTATTTACTTTTATTTTAATTAGTATCTTTATTTTATTCTTTTATGTTATATATTCTCTACTTTTTATGTATTTTTTTGTACTTTTATTTCTAACGTTAGTGCCTTATTTATTTTTTTTTTTATAGTATTGTTTTTTATTGTCTTCTATTTTTGTTTCTAATGTTATTATTTTAGTTTAATTGTTTTTGTTAATAGTTTATTTTTATTTATTTTGTATGAATTATAGGTTCACATTGGTTTTCTTTTCTATTTTTCATTATTTATTTACTATGTTCCTTTTATTCCATTTTTTTATTGTGTACATTCTTATTTTTTTTACTTTTTGTTTATTTTGATCAATTTATTTTATACAAGACAAAAGGCAGATCCGTAGAGGATAAGTAATGTAATGTACTGTATGCACACATTGACTCCACCAGCAGAATAGTGAGTGCAGCTCTAGAGTATAATACAGGATGTAACTACGGATCAGTACAGGATAAGTAATGTAATGTATGTACACAGTGACTCCACCAGCAGAATAGTGAGTGCAGCTCTGGAGTATAATACAGGATATAACTCAGGATCAGTACAGGATAAGTAATGTACTGTATGCACACATTGACTCCACCAGCAGAATAGTGAGTGCAGCTCTGCAGTATAATACAGGCTGTAACTCAGGATCAGTACAGGATAAGTAATGTAATGTATGTACACAGTGACTCCACCAGCAGAATAGTGAGCGCAGCTCCGGAGTATAATGCAGGATGTAACTCAGGATCAGTACAGGATAAGTAATGTAATGTATGTACACAGTGACTCCACCAGCAGAATAGTGAGCGCAGCTCCGGAGTATAATGCAGGATGTAACTCAGGATCAGTACAGGATAAGTAATGTATGAATACAGTGACTCAAATGTTTATGTAGATTAACGCTATAGTGTGACAGATGCTATGAAGTAATTTTTGATATAAGAACTATAAATAAGGTAAAAAATACGAAAACAGTTAGATAAAAGGTTATAAGATGTTTGGAAATATTACTATAAGTTGTAAGCAGCATTTTGAAACGACAGTCCCATGTTCTCCTTCCCAGCTCTACTTCTCAAGGTCGCCTATTACAAGTGCATATCAGGTAATTGGGATACTAATAGACACAAGCATAACAGGTTGACATCAGGCTCCAAGTCCCATGGGTAAAATTACATATCCGTCCGAGACGATACAGAACCTAAAGATTAAAAAGCTTCTTCAAATCCACAGAAAGGGCAGAGAAGCAGCGATAACAGTTTCCAGCGGCTTCTCCTTCCATCAAATACTGCGTGTAATCATTACACAAATGTTACAAAGTGGAGCGGCAAGGCGAAAAGGCGAAAAAGACATAAAAAAGGTGACAAAACATGAAACTAATGAATACAAAGGGAGTTAAAAGGCCGGAGTTTACTTTCTGATTGCAGCTATTTCACGTGAAAAAAACCCCATGAAATTGTGAAAGATGACTTTTTAATATTGACTTACAGGTCAGGAAAATACAGCACCGAAGACCGCTCCAACAGAAGCACGGGGACATTGGTTGCCATTTATTAGCAGACGCGTTTTGTATGGAGTTTGTTGTGTTACAAAAACATGTCAAGTAGTTTATACTGTGTAATTTACTAAGAAGGGAACAGACAAAATAGAACAAGCTACAAACCTGACAATTATTTTTGATAATTAATATATACAAGAATATAACTACTATAAGGGCATGACCACACATGGCGGAATTCCTCCGCAACTGTCCGCATCAATGCCGCACCTAATCCGGGTTGCGGATTACGGCTGCGGATCTGCACAAAATGTGCAGTAAATTGATGCGGACTAGCTGCTGCGGACTGCGGGAAAAGTGCTTCCCTTCTCCCTATCAGTGCAGGATAGAGAGAAGGGACAGCACTTTCCCTAGTGAAAGTAAAAGAATTTCATACTTACCGGCCGTTGTCTTGATGACGCGTCCCTCCTTCGGCATCCAGCCCGACCTCCCTGGATGACGCGCCAGTCCATGTGACCGCTGCAGCCTGTGCTTGGCCTGTGATTGGCTGCAGCCGTCACTTACACTGAAACGTCATCCTGGGAGGCCGGACTGGAGACAGAAACAGGGAGTTCTCGGTAAGTACGAACTTCATTTTTTTTACAGATACATGTATATTGGGATCGGTAGTCACTGTCCCGGGTGCAGAAACAGTTACTGCCGATCGCTTAACTCTTTCAGCACCCTGGACAGTGACTATTTACTGACGTCTCCTAGCAACGCTCCCGTCATTACGGGAGCCCCATTGACTTCCTCAGTCTGGCTGTAGACCTAGAAATACATAGGTCCAGCCAGAATGAAGAAATGTCATGGTAGTAAAAACAATACGCTCCGCAGCACACATAACATGTGCATGACAGCTGCGGACTTCATTGCGGAACTTTGAATCTCCATTGAAGTCAATGGAGAAATTCCGCCATGAGTCCGCCACTGCTCCGCAACAGACAGAGCATGCTGCGGACACCAAATTCCGCTCCGCAGCCTATGCTCCGCAGCGGAATTGTACGCATCGTGTAAACGAACACTGCTAAATTAAAGTGAAAGTCAATGGAGAAACGGCTCCGCTGCGGATTAACGCTGCGGAGTGTCCGCAGCGGAATTTAAGTGAAATTCCGCCATGTGTGAACCCGCCCTAATACTGCTCCTATATACAAGAATGTAACTACTATAATACTGCTACTATATACAAGAATATAACTACTATAATAATACCCCCTATTTACAAGAATATAACTACTATAATACTGACCCCTATATACAAGAATATAACTACTATAATACTGACCCCTATATACAAGAATATAACTACTATAATACTGTTCCTATATACAAGAATATAACTACTATAATACTGCTCCTATATACAAGAATATAACTACTATAATACTGCTACTACATACAAGAATATAACTACTATAATACTGCTCCCTATATACAATAATATAACTACTATAATACTGCTCCTATATACAAGAATATAACTACTATAATACTGCTCCTATCTACAAGAATATAACTACTATAATACTGTCTCCTATATACAAGAATATAACTACTATAATACTGCTCCCTATATACAAGAATATAACTACTATAATACTGCTCCCTATATACAAGAATATAACTACTATAATACTGCTACTACATACAAGAATATAACTACTATAATACTGCTCCTATATACAAGAATATAACTACTATAATACTGCTACTACATACAAGAATATAACTACTATAATACTGCTCCCTATATACAATAATATAACTACTATAATACTGCCCCCTATATACAAGAATATAACTACTATAATACTGCCCCTATATACAAGAATATAACTACTATAATACTGCCCCTATATACAAGAATATAACTACTATAATACTGCCCCTATATACAAGGATATAACTACTATAATACTGCTCCCTATATACAAGAATATAACTACTATAATACTGCTCCTATATACAAGAATATAACTACTATAATACTGCCCCTATATACAAGAATATAACTACTATAATACTGCCCCCTATATATAAGAATATAACTACTATATTACTGCCCCTATATACAAGAATATAACTACTATAATACTGTCCCTATATACAAGAATATAACTACTATAATACTGCCCCCTATATACAAGAATATAACTATTATAATACTTCCCCCTATATACAAGAATATAACTACTATAATACTGCCCCTATATACAAGAATATAACTACTATAATACTGCCCCCTATATACAAGAATATAACTACTATAATACTGCCTCCTATATACAAGAATATAACTACTATAATACTGCTCCTATATACAAGAATATAACTACTATAATACTGCCTCCTATATACAAGAATATAACTACTATAATACTGCTCCTATATACAAGAATATAACTACTATAATACTGCCCCTATATACAAGAATATAACTACTATAATACTGCCCCTAGATACAAGAATATAACTACTATAATACTGCCCCCTATATACAAGAATATAACTACTATAATACTGCCCCCTATATACAAGAATATAACTACTATAATACTGCCCCTATATACAAGAATATAACTACTATAATACTGCCCCCTATATACAAGAATATAACTACTATAATACTGCTCCCTATATACAAGAATATAACTACTATAATACTGCTCCTATATACAAGAATATAACTACTATAATACTGCCCCCTATATACAAGAATATAACTACTGTAATACTGCCCCTATATACAAGAATATAACTACTATAATACTGCCCCTATATACAAGAATATAACTGCTATAATACTGCCCCCTATCTACAAGAATATAACTACTATAATACTGCCTCCTATATACAAGAATATAACTACTATAATACTGCTCCTATATACAAGAATATAACTACTATAATACTGTCTCCTATATACAAGAATATAACTACTATAATACTGCTCCTATATACAAGAATATAACTACTATAATACTACTCCTATATACAAGAATATAACTACTATAATACTGCCCCTATATACAAGAATATAACTACTATAATACTGCCCCCTATATACAAGAATATAACTACTATAATACTGCTCCTATATACAAGAATATAACTACTATAATACTACTCCTATATACAAGAATATAACTACTATAATACTGCCCCTATATACAAGAATATAACTACTATAATACTGCCCCCTATATACAAGAATATAACTACTATAATACTGCTCCTATATACAAGAATATAACTACTATAATACTACTCCTATATACAAGAATATAACTACTATAATACTGCCCCTATATACAAGAATATAACTACTATAATACTGCTCCCTATATACAAGAATATAACTACTATAAAGCCCCACGTGGCAGAATTGCTCTGGAATTCCGCAGCGGACCCGTTTCTCCATTGCCTTCCACTGCTTTTTAGTAGTGTTCGTTTAGACGATGCGGAAAATTCCGCTGCGGAGCATAGGCTGCGGTGCGGAATTTGGTGTCCGCAGCATACAATGGTTGTTGCGGACTCATTGCGGAATTTCTCCATTGACTTCAATGGAGATTCTAAATTCTGCAATGAAGTCCGCAGATGTCATGTACATGTTATGTGTGCTGCGGAGCGTATTGGTTTTACTAACATGACATTTCTTCATTCTGGCTGGACCTATGTATTTCTAGGTCTACAGCCAGACTGAGGAAGTCAATGGGGCTCCCGTAATGACGGGAGCGTTGCTAGGTGACGTCAGTAAATAGTCACTGTCCAGGGTGCTGAAAGAGTTAAGCGATCGGCAGTAACTGTTTCTGCACCCTGGACAGTGACTTCCGATCACAATATATAGCAACCTGTAAAAAAAATAGAAGTTCATACTTACCGAGAACTCCCTGCTTCTTCCTCCAGTCCGGCCTCCCAGGATGATGTTTCAGTCTAAGTGACGGCTGCAGCCAATCACAGGCTGCAGCCAATCACCGGCCAATCACAGGCTGCAGACAATCACAGGCCAATCACAGGCTGCAGCTAATCACAGGCCAATCACAGGCTGCAGCCAATCACAGGCCAATCACAGGCTGCAGCCAATCACAGGCCAATCACAGGCTGCAGCCAATCACAGGCCAATCACAGGCTGCAGCGGTCACATGGACTGCCGCGTCATCCAGCGAGGTCGGGCTGGATGCCGAAAGAGGGACGCGTCACCAAGACAACGGCCGGGTAAGTATGAAATTCTTTTACTTTTACTAGGGAAAGTGCTGTCCCTTCTCTCTATCCTGCACTGATACAGAGAAGGGAAGCACTTTCACCTCAATACGCAGCAGCTAGTCCGCATCAATTTACTGCACATCTTGGGTAGATCCGCAACAGAATCTGCAACGCAGATTCTGTGCGGCATTGATGTGGACAGTTGCGGAAGAAATACGCCACGTGGGGCCATGCCCTAATACTCTGGATCAGCCATCACTAGGATAAGATTGTAGAATAGTATTAGTCTACTGTTGGAATGGCGCATATCTGACGATTTACTAAATTTGCGCCATTTCTATTTTTTGGCTGAAGAAGTCTTGTATTTATCATTAGAGCAAATTAAAATACACCCTTGTGCCATTTTGTTTTATCGGGCACTTGTATGGTAAAAATGGGGTGTTTCGGAGGACTGGCGGCAGATTGGCGCTATAATAACTGTCCGGCTGCGTGTAGATGGTTTGTATAAGAGCAGTTTGTCTTTGAGTATGAACTTATTTTTAGAATCGCAGTTTCTCAGCATTTTCTTGGATTCTTTCCACAGTTCAAGTAGAATTTCTTCAATAGGATCTTGACCCGAGTCTTACGGCTTCGACCTCGTTTCGCTTTAATCAGAGTCTCGTGGCTCGGCGTGTTTTCCAGCACTTGAGAGCCAAACAGCTCTGAATAATGAACACGGCTCAGGTCGTATTTAAAGGGGTTGTCCGAGATATATGTTTATTTTAAATTTAAACACACAATACACACGTTAAGTATTCCCTAATATACTTACCTGTGCAATCTTGCTTCTGTTCTTCGTTCTGGCAGCTCTTTTCTGCCGATCACATGTCTTCTGACGTCACGTTTTCTTCCTCCTCCACTGTCGTGTCGTGTCCCGATCACATTGTCTCACCCCAGCGAGACCTCGGATGGGACACGACACGTCACTGGAGACGTGACGTTTCTGCGGGTGCCCGCCCGCCCAGCCTATGCATCTTTTCACTGTGAGCGCGCCTATGCGTGTTCACAGTGAAAAAAGTGAAGAGGGACGGCACCTGCGGACTAGAGAGTTACAGTGGCATCTGTACTTTTAGTTCTTCCCCTATCAAAGCCTACACATAGTAGGCTTTGATAGGGAATTATACAACACGATGCAGCACACGGGTCGCATGCAGCCCTTGAGGCTGTTATCTGCTGCCCGCGGGACACCGTACACTGTTTAACAACTGGTTCCCGACCGCTGGCTGTATTTTTACGGCCAGCGGTCAGGGACGGGTCCTTAAAACCCGAGCCATAGACTTTCTACGGCTCGGGTTTTAACTTGCTGCCCGCGCGATCGGGCAGCTGAATGTCGGGTCTCCGGCTGTCAGTGACTGCCGGGGACCCTGAGGAGAAGATAGGAGCAGCTTTCGCTGCTTCTGTCTTCTCCGATGTCTTTTTACACAGCGCTCAATGAACGCTGTGTATAGGAATAGAGACAGCAGCAGCGGCGCTGTCTCTATTCCTCCCGGTGATCATGTGACTGGTCACATGATCGCCGGGTGCCGTTAGTGGCAGACTGTTGCTGGGTCTTACTAGACCCAGCACAGCCCTATTAGTGACAATCGTCACTATGAGAGGGCTGATTTCCCTGCTGTGCAGCTCCAGTTACAGTGGAAAAACATGGTGTAAAAGAAAGAAAAATATATATAAAGTTCCCCAAAGGTCTTCTTTGACCTTTGGGGGACAGACCATAGTAATAAAAAAATAGTAAAGTGCAAAAAAAAATTAAATAATAAATACACATAAAATACCCACCCAAAAAAATACAGTCCCCCCCGCCAATCATTATTGTAACGCTAGCGCTGACCCAATTACTCTAATATAGACATGTAATATATAAAAATTTACGGTAGACAATGGCGATCACAAATAAAAGGTCTATTTTAGGGTAAAACTATGTTATTACCAAAAAAAATAGCTGAAATGTAAAAAAGCTTATTTTTTTACTATTATTTTCAAACTTTATGAAAGAAAATTCTAAAATGGCAAAAAAGGTGTGTATAAAAATGATAAAAAATGAAACCTGCATTGTCTACGGAAAAAACGTCGCAAAAATCACGTCGTTAGCCCAACAAATAAAAAAGTTATAGCCATTTAACTAACACGTGCTAAAAATGGCTAAACGGTGTCTGGTCCTGAAGGCGCAAAATAACCCGGTCCTGAACTGGATAAGATCTTCTGGGGTCCTGTGTCTAAGCCTACATTGTTAGGGTATGTTCACACGAGGGCGTCCATAATGGCTGAAATTACGGGGATGTTTCCGCCTGTTTTTTTTAAAGCGGAAACAGCGTAGCAAAACTTGTAAAAAACGGCCCGAAAATGCGTACCATTGATTTCAATGGGAGGTGTCGGCGTCTTTTTCCCGCGAGCAGTAAAACTGCCTCGTGGGAAAAAGAAGCGACAAGCTCCATCTTCGGGCGTTTACGCCTCTGACTTCAATGGGAGGCAGAGAAAGCGTATTTCCGTTGTTTTATGCCCGCGGCGCTCAATTGCCGCTGGCGAAAAACACCACGGAAAACGATGCGAAAAACGCAGCAAAAAAAGCCGCAAAAACAACGCCAAAAGGGCTACGATAAACGCCGCGAAAAACATTGCAAATAAAGCCGCGAAAAAAGAGACAAAGAACGCCACGAAAAACGACAGGAAAAACGCCACGAAAGACGCAACGAAAAACGCAGCCTGCAATGAGCGTGTACGGGAAAAAAGTTTCATAACAAGGAAAGATCAACAAACCAGAGCTGAACTGCATGTAAACAAACCGCGCTAAATTCAAAGAAGAAATGTGGGAAGTAGAATTTTTTTTTTTTAAATAATGCTTTATTTAGGTTGTCTGTATAAGGGGTAATGTATGACAGAGTTTTTGAAAAAATTTTGGTATCTCGGACAACCCCTTTAAGTATTGAGATTTAATCATATTTGTGCAGGGCTATTATAGCTTTTAGGTCCTTTTAGTTGCACCCGTTAACCCTTGGATGACCAGATGTGTCTGCACTATAACTCCCAGTATCTTCAAGGAAAACTTCAGTGAAAAATGCCAAATCATCTCTTACACAAAAGACTTTGTGCTCTCCTCATTCACTTTTACAATACAATTCCTATATTGCTGCAGCTTGGGGCTGACAACTTTTTTCCCGCATAGGCAAAAAGGTGTCAGGTTCCTCCTACTTGTGTTATTTTCCTATCCCTACTGAAATATCAGTTGGTAGGTGCACATAAGTCATGTGACAACTAAGCTTCACCCACGGTAGAAACTATTTTTGAAAATGTTAGTAGGAAATGAAGCATTATGGGAGATAACTAAAATTAAAAAGTTTGTCAGTGAAAAAATATGATATGTGATGACTGACTATAAAACATGATAAGGATTACACCTTAGATCTTGATCTGATCAGGAATGTAAGTAGTTGACAACCCCTAATTCAGCTGTAATAGTGTCTTTATTGTTTGACACCCAGCTTTCCCAGGAACAGATATAGAAAATAAAATTAAAAATATTTGCCGGAGGACGACCAAAGGACTTATACTTAAAGTAATACCCCGCATTTCATAAACAATGAGCATTGTTTTGTTCATTTTTACTCTGTGCCGTTCAAAAACCGATCCGTTTATAATAGGAAACCATCATCAAGTAGATAAACTGATGCTGACAGATCTTACAATGGCTTTATTTTTCTTCTTATTATGGTGTGAGGAACCTGGACAGCTCAGTTCATGCACTCTTCTGATATTTAATGACATCTGAACATGAAAATAGTTTAACATATGAACAACGAATACCTGCATTGGGTATTCATGGGTTAATGAGCCAGGCTGCATGGGGTATTAAGCTGCTGTTAAACCAATCAGATCCAAAGCCCATTCACAGTCAGACACCACTATGCACGCAACATACTAAATACAGATACATAGCAAGAAGACTGCATCTGTCTACAGCAACTTACCTGCTTACTGATGGTTTCCAAATATCAACATAAGATTTTACCAACATCTTACGTTGGTAGCTTTCTGCAGTGCTTGGAATTGTAGGGGAGACACATTTTCTCAGGTAAACCACCCGTTGCTGTTTATTTAAGATCGTTTCCTACTCAATGACTGTTTCCCCGATTAGCAAGTCTCCGGTCTGCGCGACCGCCATTACGTAATAGAACTCCTGGAATGTCAATTTGTGTAAGAAAAAAACCCAAAGAAACTTTTTTTCTGTTGTTTTAGAGGAGAAACATTCACTTAGAAAGCGGAGGCCGTTGTGCGGATGATCAATGGGAAGGTGCGAGAAGAGCCGCGTCCTTGGGTTTATGCAGCTGAGCCTCTTCAATCAGCGCAGCGGCCGCCGAAGACCATGACACTAATTCTCTAATAAAACCCTGCACTAATATTACTTCAGCAGGAGACAAATTAGATTAAATCCCCCGTAAATAAAAGTCCGTCCTATGTCTTTGCTAGTTATATCTTCATCTGGGAAAGCTGGATGACAACCAATATGGCCGACATTAGAACTTCAGCCAGGAATATCACACAACTTTCCTGGAGCCCTGAATGCTTTCTGCCCAGTCATCCAATAACATATTCTCAAGTTCTATTTATTTTGCTAGTGTTCATTGTCTGGGAAAGCTGGGTGATAACGCTCCTCGCCACCCTGTGGGCTGTCACCCAGTAGTTACCCATATAGCAGACTAAAGCAGAACTCCCAACATTTTAATCCCCATTTGTGGGGTGTTATAAGCTCCGCCCCAGATCTACCTAGACATGCCCTCAAAACATCACAAAAACCTCCTCTTTGGGACTCATTTGCATAAACACCACCCCTTTTAAAGTCTGTTTCGCTGGACAATCTAGCAAAAAACCTAACGGCTGGGAGGTATGCTACGACTACGACTATGACTACGACTACGACTACGAGTACTAACATCTTCTTATGTGGCAAAGGGGCTATGGACTTCTACTTCTGTACCCCTAATAACTTTGCCCCTGAATCCACTCTTCCTACTCTGCAGCATTAACTCCGCCTTACTCCAGGCTCCTCCCCCATAATGAGGCTGCAGTGTATATTTTTCCCTCCGCAGCAAAGCAAAAACTCAAATCTGTGGCAAGTCCGCTGTGATATCTGCAACGTCTAAATTAACTGTCAAATATGCAAATGCTGGTGCAGATTCATTGCGTAATTGCCTCAAATCTGCACCAACATTTGCAGCGGAAAAATTCCGCCACATCTGAACATGGCCTTATAGTAGTTATATTCTTGTATATAGGAGCAGTATATAGTAGTTATATTCTTGTATATAGGGGGCAGTATTATAGTAGTTATATTCTTGTATATAGGGGGCATTATTATAGTAGTTATATTCTTGTATATAGGAGCAGTATTATAGTAGTTATATTCTTGTATATAGGGAGCAGTATTAGAGTAGTTATATTCTTGTATATGGGGAGCAGTATATAGTAGTTATATTCTTGTATATAGGGGGCAGTATTATAGTAGTTATATTCTTGTATATAGGGGGCATTATTATAGTAGTTATAGTCTTGTATATAGGGGCAGTATTATAGTAGTTATATTCTTGTATATAGGGAGCAGTATTATAGTAGTTATATTCTTGTATATAGGAGCAGTATATAGTAGTTATATTCTTGTATATAGGGGCAGTATATAGTAGTTATATTCTTGTATATAGGAGCAGTATTATAGTAGTTATATTCTTGTATATAGGAGCAGTATATAGTAGTTATATTCTTGTATATAGGGGCAGTATATAGTAGTTATATTCTTGTATATAGGAGCAGTATATAGTAGTTATATTCTTGTATATAGGGGCAGTATTATAGTAGTTATATTCCTGTATATAGGAGGCAGTATTATAGTAGTTATATTCTTGTATATAGGGGCAGTATTATAGTAGTTATATTCTTGTATATAGGGGCAGTATTATAGTAGTTATATTCTTGTATATAGGCGGCAGTATTATAGTATTTATATTCCTGTATATAGGGGGCAGTATTATAGTAGTTATATTCTTGTATATAGGAGCAGTATTATAGTAGTTATATTCTTGTATATAGGAGCAGTATTATAGTAGTCATATTCTTGTATATAGGGGGCAGTATTATAGTAGTTATATTCTTGTATATAGGAGCAGTATTATAGTAGTTATATTCTTGTATATAGGGGCAGTATTATAGTAGTTATATTCTTGTATATAGGGGGCAGTATTATAGTAGTTATATTCTTGTATATAGGGGCAGTATTATAGTAGTTATATTCTTGTATATAGGGGGCAGTATTATAGTAGTTATATTCTTGTATATAGGAGCAGTATTATAGTAGATATATTCTTGTATATAGGGACAGTATTAGGCTATGTTCACACGGGGTATTTTGCCGAGTTTTTTGATGCGGAAACCGCGTTGCAAAACTCGGCAGAAACGGCCCGAGAACGCCTCCCATTGATTTCAATGGGAGGCGTCGGCGTCTTTTTCCCGCGAGCAGTAAAACTGCCTCGCGGGAAAAAGAAGCGACATGCCCTATCTTCGGGCGCTTCCGCCTCGGACCTCCCATTGACTTCAATGGGAGGCAGGAGAAAGCGTATATCTCGCTGTTTTATGCCCGCGGCGCTCAATGGCCGCGGGCGAAAAACGGTGCGATAATTGCCGCGAAAATCGGCGTGCAGGGAGAGGAATATCTGCCTCAAAGTTCCAAACGGAATTTTGAGGCAGATATTCCTCCCCCAAAATACTCTGTGTGAACATAGCCTTATAGTAGTTATATTCTTGTATATAGGGGCAGTATTATAGTAGTTATATTCTTGTATATAGGAGCAGTATTATAGTAGTTATATTCTTGTATATAGGAGCAGTATTATAGTAGTTATATTCTTGTATATAGGAGCAGTATTATAGTCGTTATATTCTTGTGTATAGGGGCAGTATTATAGTAGTTATATTCTTGTATATAGGGGCAGTATTATAGTAGTTATATTCTTGTATATAGAGGGCAGTATTATAGTAGTTATATTCTTGTATATAGGAGCAGTATTATAGTAGTTATATTCTTGTATATAGAGGCAGTATTATAGTAGTTATATTCTTGTATATAGGAGCAGTATTGTAGTAGTTATATTCTTGTATATAGGGGGCAGTATTATAGTAGTTATATTCTTGTATATAGGAGCAGTATTATGGTAGTTATATTCTTGTATATAGGAGCAGTATTATAGTAGTTATATTTTTGTATATAGGAGCAGTATTATAGTAATTATATTCTTGTATATAGGAGCAGTATTATAGTAGTTATATTCTTGTATATAGGAGCAGTATTATAGTAGTTATATTTTTGTATATAGGAGCAGTATTATAGTAGTTATATTCTTGTACATAGGGGGCAGTATTAGGGTATGTGCACACACACTAATTACGTCCGTAATTGACGGACGTATTTCGGCCGCAAGTACCGGACCGAACACAGTGCAGGGAGCCGGGCTCCTAGCATCATACTTATGTACGATGCTAGGAGTCCCTGCCTCGCTGCAGGACAACTGTCCCGTACTGTAATCATGTTTTCAGTACGGGACAGTAGTTCCACGGGGAGGCAGGGACTCCTAGAGTCGTACATAAGTATGATGCTAGGAGCCCGGCTCCCTGCACTGTGTTCGGTCCGGTACTTGCGGCCGAAATACGTCCGTCATTTACGGACGTAATTAGTGTGTGTGCACATACCCTTATAGTAGTTATATTCTTGTACATAGGAGACAGTATTATAGTAGTTATATTCTTTTATATAGGGAGCAGTATTATATTAGTTATATTCTTGTATATAGGGACAGTATTATAGTAGTTATATTCTTGTGAATAGGGGGCAGTATTATAGTAGTTATATTCTTGTACATAGGAGACAGTATTATAGTAGTTATATTCTTTTATATAGGGAGCAGTATTATATTAGTTATATTCTTGTATATAGGGACAGTATTATAGTAGTTATATTCTTGTGAATAGGGGGCAGTATTATAGTAGTTATATTCTTGTATATAGGGGGCAGTATTATAGTAGTTATATTCTTGTATATAGGGGCAGTATTATAGTAGTTATATTCTTGTATATAGGGGGCAGTATTATAGTAGTTATATTCTTGTATATAGGGGCAGTATTATAGTAGTTATATTCTTGTATATAGGAGACAGTATTATAGTAGTTATATTCTTGTATATAGGGGGCAGTATTATAGTAGTTATATTCTTGTATATAGGAGCAATATTATAGTAGTTATATTCTTGTATATAGGGGCAGTATTATAGTAGTTATATTCTTGTATATAGGAGCAGTATTATAGTAGTTAGGGCGGGTTCACACATGGCGGAATTGCACTTAAATTCCGCTGCGGACACTCCGCAGCGTTAATCCGCAGCGGAGCCGTTTCTACATTGACTTTCACTTTAATTTCGCAGTGTTCGTTTACACGATGCGTACAATTCCGCTGCGGAGCATAGGCTGCGGAGCGGAATTTGGTGTCCGCAGCATGCTCTGTCTGTTGCGGAGCAGTGGCGGACTCATGGCGGAATTTCTCCATTGACTTCAATGGAGATTCAAAGTTCCGCAATGAAGTCCGCAGCTGTCATGCACATGTCATGTGTGCTGCGGATGCGTCTTGCTTTTTTTACTTGACATTTCTTCATTCTGGCTGGACCTATGTATTTCTAGGTCTACAGCCAGACTGAGGAAGTCAATGGGGCTCCCGTAATGACGGGAGCGTTGCTAGGAGACGTCAGTAAATAGTCACTGTCCAGGGTGCTGAAAGAGTTAAGCGATCGGCAGTAACTGTTTCTGCACCCGGGACAGTGACTACCGATCTCAATATACATGTATCTGTAAAAAAAAATGAAGTTCGTACTTACCGAGAACTCCCTGTTTCTGTCTCCAGTCCGGCCTCCCAGGATGACGTTTCAGAGTAAGTGACGGCTGCAGCCAATCACAGGCCAAGCACAGGCTGCAGCGGTCACATGGACTGGCGCGTCATCCAGGGAGGTCGGGCTGGATGCCGAAGGAGGGACGCGTCATAAAGACAACGGGCGGTAAGTATGAATTTCTTTTACTTTCACTAGGGAAAGTGCTGTCCCTTCTCTCTATCCTGCACTGATAGGGAGAAGGGAAGCACTTTTCCCGCAGTCCGCAGCAGCTAGTCCGCATCAATTTTCTGCACATTTTGTGCAGATCCGCAGCCGTAATCCGCAACCCGGATTAGGTGCGGCATTGATGCGGACAGTTGCGGAGGAATTCCGCCATGTGTGGTCATGCCCTTATATTCTTGTACATAGGGGGCAGTATTATAGTAGTTATATTCTTGTATATAGGGGGCAGTATTATAGTAGTTATATTCTTGTATATAGGGGGCAGTATTATAGTAGTTATATTCTTGTACATAGGGGGCAGTATTATAGTAGTTATATATTTGTACATAGGGGGCAGTATTATAGTAGTTATATTTTTGTACATAGGGGGCAGTGTTATAGTAATTATATTCTCTTGCCTCCTTCCCAGGTGTATTTTCTTAAAGCACAATGTTGGGTTTTCCTCGTTGACGCAATTGTTTTTTTTACCTTGGACGGCATTAAGTTAATTTCTTTGAGGCAATATTATCAGTAAATTAGATGTAATGAAACATAGATCCTGGATCTTCATTGTCTTCTCCATTAGATTAGGAAAGTACCGAAGGGCTTTAATGAGAATTCTTGATAATTTAATCAATGTTTAAGCAGAAGAGGTAATTATGTGCCGGGTTTCCCATTGCTGGCTCGTTAGTAGTAATTTGCATAATTCCACGTTGCTCTTGCTTTGCAAAATATAGTAACATTAGTATAATGGATGGATCCCATATGTATATACAGTTATGAGGCAAAGACCCTTTTAGGATTTCAAATAAACAATAAAAGCCCTTATGCGCCTGTTTAATTCTCGCTGATGATATATGACCCGGAAGGCGTCGCACGGATTTTTATTTTGTTGCAGTTAATGGAATTAATGGATCAGATTTCCTTTCTCTATAAACCCTGAGTGTATCGATATGAAGGTTTAGATTAAATACAGATACTTTTGATTACAGTCATTGCAAATAGGATTTCGCAACGGAAATTAATAAAAAAAAAACAGTATTATAAATCTCTGCATTGTTTATATTCCATTCTGCCTGGTTTTAACCCCTAATGGCCGCTATCACAGTCTTCCTAATGATGTGCCCGCAGATTGGCATGACTCAGGACAGAAATCTGCACTGTTTTAAAGTTACGTTATCTATTTGTTTGTCTCCTATTGCTTTTCTTGTGTGTCAGTCTTCACTGTAATTATTGCATTCTGTTCATGAAGCTCAGGATCTAGAGGTGAGCACATTAATTCTACACAAATCGAATTCAGTCCGAATTTTCCAAAAGTTATTAGAAGATCAGCGCCGATCTCTTCCTCTGCGAAGCGACGCCCCTTGTCAGTGCAGCCTTCTCCACAGACTGTACGGCGCTCCCGTTCTGAACGTGGCCGCTGGTAAGGGGCATGTGACCCGCCACGTCGATCAGCGACCTCCATTAAATAACACTGCGCACGGCTCTGCACATACGCTGGTTTCTCTTCCGTGCGCAGGGTTTATCTATGGAGGTCGCTGGTGGACGTGACCGGTCACATGCCCCTTATCAGCGGCCATGTTCAGAGCGGGAGTGCTGAATAGTGCGTCACAGAGTCAGAAACAAGTTTTCAGGGCAATTTAGGCGCTCATCATTCGCAGCAAATTTATTCGCATTGATTTGAATCAGACAACCAATTTGCTTGAATCGGACCCGAAATAAATGTCGTAAAATTCTTCTCTATCCGGATGTACAGAGCAAATCGAAATAGTGTTTCAGACTATAGCGATAGCTGAATTCTGATTGGACAGATACTTTGTCTTATTAACCATATTTAATCTCCATGATATAAACGGGGGCGGGGTGGGGGTTAGTAATATATGTATATATAATCATGAATACTAATGGTGAATTTGTATAGTACCTACAGCAGCAACAAATAAGCCCAACAAGGGAGAGTTATACGTTAGAAAGACGCAGACGTTTTTTATTTTACCATGTCCCTATGACAACACTTCCTGCCACTGTGTTCTGGGACCTCATCATGGCGTACCATCAAAATCCAGTTTCATTTTTGTAGCCTAGGTAAGAAAATGAAACAAGAAATGTATCTGGTTGTTATGGGGCCCACTGTTACTATGATAACACTAAGATGCCAAAGCATGGAGACAGGAAGTATTGTCATGGGGACATTAATTGTACATGGGAAAAGTTTTCTGAGGTACTTTGTGTTTTAATCCCTATCCGTTTTCAATGTTTCTGCTTACTGTCAGAGAATGGAAACATTCTTAACTACAATCAGAAGCTGAATACCTGTCTTGACCTAATATTTTTGTTTGTTACAATGTATCAGTGTAGACAATCCTTTGTGAGCTAAATCCACCAGCAGCACAGATCTCTCTCCTGTCCTGGAATTTAGACTGATCGCTCTTACCTGCACTGATACATTGTAACAAACCCATAACTTGTGTGTCAAGAAGGGCTTTATGCCTCTGTCTGAATGTAAACAAGAAGGTTCCCATTTACTGACAGTTAGCAGAGATCTTGAAATGGTGAAGAATTGAACCACAAAGACTATTAGGAAGTTGCAGAACTCTACTGACATGAGACTGGACGACACTTGTAATGCAGATCTTCAGGCTCGTTCTCCTCTAATTCAAATTTAAGGTGGAAATGCCCTTTAAGAGCACAGTCCAGCAACAGACGAGTGAAGCCGCCATGATTAAATTTAAAGATTACTACTTTATCTTAATTGACTTGATCCATCTGAAACTTACTGTGTCTCCTTCTATGAAATCGTTTCTCCCCGGCGCTCAGTCCGGCCATTTGCGCAGCGCTCTGAGATCTCGTTTAATAAGAACATTGATAAAAGGAAGACGTTGCTTTGGAGAACAAAGAGTCAGAGCGGCCTCTTCCAGTGATTCGGAATTGAGTTATATGTGAAAATGATTTCTCGGAGCGGGAGGGGGAAGCTGGTGATTCTCTCTGATGCGATATCTGCCGCTCGTTGTCCCTTTCATAACTATCGAGGTCAATTATTGTATTCCCACAAGCGAACACGAAACATCATTTACGTGTAGTGAACACTTCACACTCTACACAAAGCAGCGTACAACTCAAGGTAAAGGTACGATGACGGCGCCTATTATTTTGCTGGGAAATTCCTTTAATGTGGTCTTAAAGGAACCCAGCAAGTTACACAGACAACACATTGATATGAATGGACACTGTGTAATGCTGCATTTCACCTGTGGTGGCGCTGCAGAGAAATCAAAGGCTTACTTCCAGGTTTCTTCACAGATTACAGTCGATCGCTTGGGGTCCCAGCAGGGGGACACTTTATGATCAGCTTTTTGTCAAGAGACCTTTTTAACAAATAGGGATTGCTTAAAGGGGAGAACCCCTTTAATGTATATGTATCAATGGCATCTAAATAAACCGCCTAAAGTGACGGCCAGCATGCAAAGTGAAGATATCAAAAAAAATCTTGCCCTCGAGCAAAATTGTCAAGTCATGAAGGGCTTAAAAGAATAGTCCATGTAGAACTGACACCCTGTATTATGCAGAGTGGAGTGACTATGGGGGCGGAGCTTGACACCAGGACTCCAAAAAGAGAATCTCTGTGTCATGCGACGCCACCTCAGGCCCTGAACTGGGGAAAATACTGAGTATTAATTTTGGGCCAGCGTGTTCCTTTAAATATAGGAAAGTGAAGCCATGTTTTTAGTCTTCCAGCACAATAGATAATGGTTCTTAGGGCACCTGATCAAGGGGGCGTCCGCAGGGTGGTGAACGTGCCTTAAAGGAGTATTTAAAAATGGGTTCAGGACCTTGCATAAGTATTAGCACCTTCCACATCTGAGGGGTCCGTGGCTATATTTATCAATACCTGCATAAATGTGGTCACTCAGTCTCATAATAAGACCCCGTTATAATTACTTCTGCAGCCGCCTGATTCTTCTTTTTGCCCTTCTCCTCCACTTTCATTTAAAACAATAAGAAACAAACAAGAAAACTGCTCATTTATTCCCACAAATGGCTTTTAATAAATATTTCACAGTCCCCAGTGGCATTTCAGGGAAGAGGACGAGTAACATACATTTAGGTCACCCATAAACTGCATTCACCGTGGAGCCGCAGCCGTTCTCTATCACTGAATATTATTGACTTCACAGCTCGCAGGTTATAAAATATTTAAAAAATGTCAAAAACACTAATGTGGCCGCAGGATAGAAAAAGCTGCCCATAGTGACTGCACGGCTCTCCGGTAACAGCTTGTAGCCTTTATAGAGAAAAAATATGTTCTATTCTCCTATAAATAAGATAAATGCGTTTTAAAATTGTACTTTATGGCTGTTTATTAAAAAATAATGCGAAGTTTAAAGGGCAAATTCACTCACTGCTGATAATAACAACGCTGGAGCAGCAACCAGCCTGGAAATACATGAGAGAGAAAAAAAACAATAGATGAAGTTAAGTATCTTATATGGCTTCATATTATTATTACTTCATAAAAGTGATTCTCATAATGGTCGAACATATAACTACTATAATACTGCCCCCTATATATAAGAATATAACTACTATAATACTGCCCCCTATATACAAGAATATAACTACTACAATACTGCCCCTATATACAAGAATATAACTACTATAATACTGCCCCGTATATACAAGAATATAACTACTATAATACTGCTCCTATATACAAGAATATAACTACTATAATAGTGCCCCTATATACAAGAATATAACTACTATAATACTGCCCCTATATACAGGAATATAACTACTATAATACTGCCCCCTATATATAAGAATATAACTACTATAATACTGCCCCCTATATACAAGAATATAACTACTACAATACTGCCCCTATATACAAGAATATAACTACTATAATACTGCCCCGTATATACAAGAATATAACTACTATAATACTGCTCCTATATACAAGAATATAACTACTATAATAGTGCCCCTATATACAAGAATATAACTACTATAATACTGCTTCTATATACAAGAATATAACTACTATAATACTGCCCCTATATACAAGAATATAACTACTATAATACTGCTCCTATATACAAGGATATAACTACTATAATACTGCCCCTATATACAAGAATATAACTACTATAATACTGCCCCTATATATAAGAATATAACAACTATAATACTGCCCTTATATACAAGAATATAGCTACTATAATACTGCCCCTATATATAAGAATATAACTACTATAATACTGCACCCTATATACAAGAATATAACTACTATAATACTGCCCCTATATACAGGAATATAACTACTATAATACTGCCCCCTATATACAAGAATATAACTACTATAATACTGCCTCCTATATATAAGAATATAACTACTATAATACTGCCCCTATATATAAGAATATAACTACTATAATACTGCCCTCTATATGCAGGAATATAACTACTATAATACTGCTCCTATATACAAGAATATAACTACTATAATACTGCCCCTATATATAAGAATATAACTACTATAATACTGCCCTCTATATGCAGGAATATAACTACTATAATACTGCTCCTATATACAAGAATATAACTACTATAATACTGCCCCCTATATACAAGAATATAACTACTATAATACTGCTAGTGTATACAAGAATATAACTACTATAATACTGCTCCTATATACAAGAATATAACTACTATAATAATGCCCCCTATATAAAAGAATACAACTACTATAATACTGCCCCCTATATACAAGAATATAACTACTATAATACTGGTCCTATATACAAGAATATAACTACTATAATACTGCCCCCTATATACATGAATATAACTACTATAATACTGCCCCCTATATACAAGAATATAACCACTATAATACTGTCCCCTATGTACAAGAATATAACTACTATAATACTGCCCCTATATACAAGAATATAACTACTATAATACTGCCCCTATATACAATAATATAACTACTATAATACTGCTCCTATATACAAGCATATAACTACTATAACACTGCCCCTATATACAAGACTATAACTACTATAATACTGCCCCCTATGTACAAGAATATAACTACTATAATACTGCTCCCTATATACAAGAATATAACTACTATAATACTGTCCCTATATACAAGAATATGACTACTATAATACTGCTCCTATATACAAGAATATAACTACTATAATACTGCCCCTATATACAAGAATATGACTACTATAATACTGCTCCTATATACAAGAATATAACTACTATAATACTACCTCCTATATACAAGAATATAACTACTATAATACTGCTCCCATATACAAGAATATAACTACTATAATACTGCCCCTTATGTACAAGAATATAACTTCCCAAAATGCACTGCAGTTATTCTTCACTCTAGCACACACAGCCAATTATGTGGGGAATAGGTGGATGACTCTTAAAAAGCCCTGCTAGTATATTTTACTGGTTAGATATAGTCCTAGAAGACATCAGAGAGTCGGGCACAAATTTTCAGGGCAATTGTGGCACTTGTGATTTGCAGCACACTTATTCAAACTGAATCTAATGAAACAGCCGGATTGAATCAAACCTGAAACTAATTTTGGAAGATTTACTCATCTCTAGTGGTAACTTTGTGTCCTCTTCGGACTTTGCATTGTTGTTTTTATGTATTTATGTAAATTGTTGCAGTTTACGTTTCTGTAGATCTGTCCCTGAGTTCCTGTGAATCCGTCGTCCCTCATTATCTGCATATCTGAGAGGAGTTATCGGCTGCATTTAACCTTTACCCATCGACATTACATCTCTGACATTGGCCCATCTGCTGCCCTTTGTCCCATGCATTCATCTCTCTGGGTATCAGCAGACATTTATCATGCAGAAATCAGCCGACGTAGATCACGGTGCACCTCCCTGGTCATTTATCACTTTATAGCAGAGCAGGGTTCTCTCTCCACTTCACATCATTGGACAAGCTTTCCTTCAGATCTCAGATCTGAAGACGTTCATACAATTTCAAGATTTTGTATGGACACTTTTTAAGGGGGTATTAGCCCAAGGGTATACACTAAGGGAAGAGGGCAAAAACTAAAGTGGGCCCCCTCAAACTGTGAGAACCATTAAATGGAAGCTACACAATACATAGGGCGGCCAACTCCGATTGTCAGCACTGCAGAAGAGGGAGGGAGATAAAACACCCCCGGGTTCTAGATTTGGAATTAAAATGGTGATTTGGCACTTTTTGCAGGGGCCCCTACTGACTGGGCTCCATAGCAGTGTGATGGTCCTGGTCTACGGTGGGTGTACCAATGCTTGAGCACATTCCGAAAAAGTTGAACAAGAAAAAGTAGCAAAGGTCAACAGGTTCTTTAAGGGATTTTCCCCCATTAAGAACTTGCCATATCAACGGGGGTGTAACTCTACAATGTAGAGCGATATAAAGACCATTCAGGGTGCGTGGAAACTGGGTGACAACCTCTTGGCACTGGGATGGTTGACACTAAATGTTGTCACTCAGCATCAGGTATAAGAGGCGGCAGCACAACTTTTTGTAAACCCGTCTTTTATTTATTGAGGTTCCATTGGCAGATACTGGTTTCCGTTGCGTCCTACGTCACGACTGTTAACAATGATTCACCTCTGTATGATGAGACGTGGGTAGACGTGGTTTTCCGGTCACATCTATTGTTCAAAAGTCTGGTTTGTTTATCTTATCCATCAAGTCTCCGCGGCTCTTTGACAGGCCCACGATGATGGACGGCACTTTGGCAGCCTACAATGTACGTTTGATTTTCAGCTGAGGGATGATTAAAAAAAAAAACAGAAAGTATCATCTCTCATCCCTGAAGCCTGAGAGATAGCAGACTGGTTAGGAGTGCAGCCGATGCAATGAGGCAGAACTACCAAACACATTAAAAATGTCATCCTACAACATCTGCTGAATAATCTCCCCTAGAAGAAGGATGTATAACCTCGCCTAGCACCTATTAAAGTGGACATGACGCTGGTGAGGAGGCACCATCAATGACCTGGGAAATCTCAATGACCAAGTGAAAAGGGACATTATTACATAACGAGATTCAGTAACGCCAACCTGATGGGAAATGTAGTGCTGTGTGGTTCTCCAGAGGGTGTATCAGATGTGCCAGGCTTAGATACACCATGTCATAGACTCATGTCATGCTACTTACCATAGACTCATGTCATGCTACTCACCATAGACTCGTGTCATCCTACTCACCATAGACTCGTGTCATCCTACTCACCATAGACTCGTGTCATCCTACTCACCATAGACTCGTGTCATCCTACTCACCATAGACTCATGTCGTCTTACTCCCCATAGACTCATATCATCCTACTCACCATAGACTCATTGACCATAGAGTAATTCCATCCTACTCACCATAGACTCGTGTCATCCTACTCACCATAGACTCGTGTCATCCTACTCACCATAGACTCGTGTCATCCTACTCACCATAGACTCGTGTCATCCTACTCACCATAGACTCGTGTCTTCCTACTTACCATAGACTCATGTCATGCTACTCACCATAGACTCATATCATCCTACTCACCATAGTCTCATGTCATCTTACTCACCATAGACTCATGTCATTTTACTCACCATAGACTCATGTCGTCTTACTCCCCATAGACTCATATCATCATACTCACCATAGACTCATTGACCATAGAGTAATTCCATCCTACTCACCATAGACTCGTGTCATCCTACTCATCATAGACTCATGTCATCCTACTCACCGTAGAGTAATTACATCCTACTCACCATAGACTCATGTCATCCTACTCACCATAGACTCATATCTTCCTACTTACCATAGACTCATATCATCCTATTCACCATAGTCTCATGTCATCCTACTCACCATAGACTCATGTCATCTTACTCAACATTGACTCGTGTCATCCTACTCACCATAGACTCGTGTCATCCTACTCACCATAGACTCATGTCATGCTACTCACCATAGACTCATATCATCCTACTCATCATAGACTCATTCCATCCTACTCCCCATAGACTCATATCATCCTACTCAGCATAGACTCGTATCATCCTACTCACCATAGACTCATGTCATGCTACTCATCATAGACTCATTCCATCCTACTCACCATAGACTCATGCCATCCTAGTCACCATAGACTCATGCCATCCTACTCACCATAGACTCATGCCATCCTACTCACCATAGAGTAATTCCATCCTACTCACCATAGACTCATGTCATCCTACTCACCATAGACTCATTCCATCCTACTCACCATAGACTCATGCCATCCTAGTCACCATAGACTCATGCCATCCTACTCACCATAGTCATGCCATCCTACTCACCATAGACTCATGCCATCCTACTCACCATAGACTCACGTGCCATCCTACTCACCATAGACTCATGCCATCCTACTCATCATAGACTCATGCCATGCCATCCTACTGACCTACTCATCATAGACTCATGCCATCCTATTAACCATAGAGTCATGTCAATCTACATGGACGTAGAATATAACATGAACTATATGTCAATATAACACAGGTCCTATATGCGTCAGCCTGTTTTCTGCCACTATAGAGAGTAGAGGGGCTGTCACAATGAGTCAGAAAACCAGAAGAGCAGTGTTCGGGAATTTGATTTTCCCATCTGTGCTCTTCTTTATTCCCAAATCATTAACACTTGTAAAGGGGGTTGTGTGATTAATGTATGTTAGGCCATTGCTCATAATACAATCCCATAATTTGTATAAGCATCTCATAGACATTTGCTCGGTTCCTGACTTTTTATTCGCTCTGAAGAAAATGTGACAACTGTTTTTTTTTTTATTCACATTTTTAGGGGCACGTGCTACCAATTCACCATGTGTTCTACTAGTTTACTTAAAAAAATAAAATGATACATATAGTAATTATTATGACCTATGATTCTATAAATGTACCAAAAAGTTGCATTTTTTTGCAATAGTTGAAATGATCATTCTGACCATTAGAGGGCAGTACAGTATAAAGTTACACCTGGCGATCCTCGATGCAGCGTATGGCTGAGTTACGTGTCCAAACATAAATATTTTGGAATCTGTTCTGATTTTATCCAATTAAAAAAAAAAATAAGAGAGAGAGAAACATTTTGCACGATTTATGTTTGTACAATTAAAATTATTCAAAATAAACTAAGCTGCTGGGATTATATCAACGACGTGAATGTAATTATCTGAGCATTTATAATTATTTTCTATACATTTAGAAAACGTTTTCATGATAGATTTGCCCTATTTTTGGGAATGCGGAATAACAATAAAATGTAAACTTTCTAGAAGAAATTTCTTATGTCTTATGAAAATTTCTATCTTGTCATGTAATATTTTATTATATTGTTTGGCTCATCTTCCGAATTAAAATGGAAGAACTGACATTTCTGGGAGATGCTTCCTTGTAATACTGCAGTTAAAGTGCACCAACCTCATTTCTATGATGACCTAATTACAGTCTGGCCTGCCTTAGAAACTCCAACAATCACCTGTAACAAGTGTTCAATTTCCCTGCAGTGCCACCACAGGAGAAATTAAGCATTACTCAGTTCTCATTGAACTCAATGGGCTGTCCATGTTATACATGGCCATTCCAGGTCCTCCAGAGCAAAATATGCTCTTTGTAGCCACTGTCTGTTTTAGCACAACAGAGGACTCCCTCTATTAACTCAAAATTCCCTAATTGGTTTAGAAAATGAATTTTCAAATATCCAGAGAATCTCTTTAAGATAACATTTGTAGCTTGCAGTACCGCTTTCCACCACTTAAGTGACATAAACCTTCCGTAGACTCCAATGCAACAGCGCCACCCTTACAAAACTGTGATGTATATAGAATATAGTTTTATACTTTGTTTAAAAATATCACTGTTTTCAAATCTTTGCTGTTGATGAATAGAAACAATTGTATATTTAAAGGCCGTAAAACGGCCCTGACCTTGTCAGACAGCTGAAGGTTTGCTGTCGGTGGTTTGAAGGTGAACTAAACTGAGCAGCAGAACCAATCTCCCTCCTGTCCAAGGCTAAAAGCTGACAGCTCAGACCTACATTAATTTAGTAGTTGTGTCACCAAGATTAGGTCAAAACCTGTCTTAATCTTTGAATAGAAAAAAAAGAATGCTCCCATTCAATGACCACAAGCAGAGATCTTGAAAATAATGAAGAATTGTAAGACAAAGTTTGAGAAAACTGATTTCACTATACAATTCTACTAAACAACCCATTCATGTCACTCAGGTCTATAGACTAATGAATTGATCGGGTCAATAATGGACGCTCACATTATTGTGGGTCACCTTCCAGCCTTTCTTAATGTAGATAAGGGTAAAAGTTGCAGTATAGGGATCGGACGCCTGAAAATTCTTGGTTGGTTCAAATTGGTTTTCTTAGTACACAGTCAACGTATTTCAGGAGTGAACAGGTCCCTTCAATTATCGTCCCCCGCATGGAGTCTGTGGGTGCAGTGGGTGGCAGCCGGCAGTACACTCTTCACCTTATGCCCTGAAGTAGCGATGTGCCCACGTCAGCGCAACTGTAACAGTTGAGGGGTTACCTGCTGCCTAACACTAAAAGGCTGTGTACACTTTTTTTTACTAAAACAGTGCATCCGTGTGATTGGTCCAACTTTCAAAATACTTTTTATTAAAAACTATTTTTATTTTTTGAGATACAGCTGCTTTGTATTCTGTATAAAGAGCAGCTGTATCGTGCTCTAACACCTGAATCCGTCAAGTCCACGGCACTGACGGATTCAGTGTCAGCGTGTCCTGCGCGTCTGACATGAAGGATCCACCTGTAATCGATCACCTCTGAGTTATGAACTTAGAAATGATCGGTAACAGCTCGATCCTGCGTAGACCCGCCGACACTGAACCCGTCAGTCCCACTGACCTGACGGATATAGGTCCCAGCGCTATATACAGATATACAGGATACAAAGCAGATGCATCTCAAAAAGTAAAAATTATTTTTAATAAAAAGTATTTTAAAAGTTGCACCAATCAAACTGATAGAAATTTTGATTATAAAAAAACCCCCAAAAAAACAAACGGTTTCATAGATGTACAAAGACCTAAAGACAATATCACCTTAGTGGAGCGCTTCTTGTCTTTTTTCTATTTATTTTCCCAGCCTTAATGGCTTCATCATCTGCGGATGGAGTTGTCTGAGCATTATATCCTCCTCTGTTCTGTGGCTTCCCCCCGTTGTATATATCCAGTATATATAGGTTATAATTTGCAGCACATCTGCATGGAGGATGCCTCTCAGGCAGCTATAAAGTTGTGATGTCAATTGGCAATGAAAAATGGCAGCCACTTCCAGCATATCTGGCCTGGGGTGATCTGTTAAATCTCACGGAGAACAAAGACGCTACAAGGCGCCGCACGCTCCAGTGGACAGAACGTCCCCCAGTCTTATTTATTGTATATTCATTTATGTGGTTTACTCTGTATGTGTAGTCATGTGATGTGGTTATGTCTGCGACAATGTATCTACGGCTCTATTACTGTAGATCAGGGGTAGAATACTAATGTATATATCTCTTCTTCACTAAGACTCCAAAAGGCCAATCATTCCGTGAATCTCGTATTTGTCCAATCGCTTCTACCACCTCTGCACATGTATTATTAGTACCGCAGATCCTATGTATGTATCAATGGATAGGAGATTGGATACATATGCAGCTATTAAACCTCTGCGGTTATAAGGTCGACCCCTTAATGTAACATTCCAGGCAAAAGCTGAGACACCCACCCCAAAAAACTCACCTAGTCCCAGCCTCCTTGCATGCTTATAACCGGCCCAGGAATCTGTATAGGTAATAACTCAGTTATGCAGATTCCCAGACAGGTCAGGACAACCACTGCCTAGGACCTGAGCTGCTGCTAGAAGACAGAGACCATGTGAGTGAGAATGTAGGAGTGAAGTGCCCCAGTTTTGGCAAAAGCTGGATATTCCGGCTTTGCCTGGGGTGTCGCCGTTAAAAGATATAGTTACAGTGTTATATTCAATTCTGAGGATATAATCACATCACATGGCAATAAACCACATAATGTAAATTAATATAAAAAGTATCACTGCATTGCAATTTATAAAATAATATAAAAAATCTATATAAAAAGCCTCAATTGTAAATACATGACATTACTTCTACTGAGTTACAGCCTGCAGAGCTGCATTCACTATTCTGCTGGGGCAGTCACTGTGTACATACATTACATAACTTATCCTCCACTGATCCTGAGTTACATCCTGTATTATACTCCAGAGCTGCACTCACTATTCTGCTGGTGGAGTCACTGTGTACATACATTACTTATCCTGTACTGATCCTGAGTTACATCCTGTATTATAGTCCAGAGCTGCACTCACTATTCTGCTGGTGGAGTCACTGTGTACATACATTACATTACTTATCCTGTACTGATCTGGAGTTATATCCTGTATTATACTCCAGAGCTGCACTCACTATTCTGCTGGTGGAGTCACTGTGTACATACATTACATTACTTATCCTGTACTGATCCTGAGTTACATCCTGTATTATACTGCAGAGCTGCACTCACTATTCTGCTGGTGGAGTCTCTGTGTACATACATTACATTACTTCTCCTGTACTGATCCTGAGTTACATCCTGTATTATACTCCAGAGCTGCACTCACTATTCTGCTGGTGTAGTCACTGTGTACATACATTACTTATCCTGTACTGATCCTGAGTTACATCCTGTATTATACTCCAGAGCTGCACTCACTATTCTGCTGCAGGAGTCATTGTCTACATCCATTACTTATCCCGTACTGATCCTGAATTACGTCCTGTATTACACTCCAGAGCTGCACTCGCTATTCTGCTGGTGGAGTCACTGTGTACATACATTACATTACTTATCCTCTACCAATCCTGAGTTACAACCTGTATTATACTCCAGAGCTGCATTTTCAATTTTGCAAGCTTCAGAGCTGAAATCTCACAGGAATCCCTGCTTGTTCAGTTTCTGTACAGAGCTTGTTCTGGTGATTTGCATTCTGGGAAGTGTCATCTTTACACCAGACTCTATACATTCATCTGCATTAGGGCATGCCCCCACGCGGCGGATTTCCTCCGCAACTGTCCGCATCAATGCCGCACAGAATCTGCGTTGCAGATTCTGCTGCGGATCTGCCCAAAATGTGCAGTAAATTGATGCGGACTAGCTGCTGCGGACTGCGGTAAAAGTACTTCCCCCTTCTCCCTATCAGTGCAGGATAGAGAGAAGGGACAGCACTTTCCCTTGTGAAAGTCAAAGAAATTCATACTTACCGGCCGTTGTCTTGGTGACGCGTCCCTCCTTCGGCATCCAGCCCGACCTCCCTGGATGACGCGGCAGTCCATGTGACCGCTGCAGCCTGTTATTGGCCTGTGATTGGCTGCAGCCGTCACTTAGACTGAAACGTCATCCTGGGAGGCCGGACTGGAGACAGAAGCAGGGAGTTCTCGGTAAGTATGAACTTCATTTTTTTTTTACAGGTAGCTGTATATTGGGATCGGTAGTCACTGTCCTGGGTGCAGAAACAGTTACTGCCGATCGCTTAACTCTTTCAGCACCCTGGACAGTGACTATTTACTGACGTCTCCTAGCAACGCTCCCGTCATTACGGGAGCCCCATTGACTTCCTCAGTCTGGCTGTAGACCTAGAAATACATAGGTCCAGCCAGAATGAAGAAATGTCAAGTTAAAAAAGCAAAACGCATCCGCAGCACACATAACATGTGCATGACAGCTGCGGACTTCATTGCGGAAATTAGAATCTCCATTGAAGTCAATGGAGAAATTCCGCCATGAGTCCGCAACCAGTCCGCCACTGCTCCGCAACAGACAGAGCATGCTGCGGACACCAAATTCCGCTCCGCAGCCTATGCTCCGCAGCGGAATTTTACGCATCGTCTAAACGAACACTGCTAAATTAAAGTGGAAGTCAATGGAGAAACGGCTCCGCTGCGGATTAACGCTGCGGAGTGTCCGCAGCGGAATTTAAGTGAAATTCCGCCACGTGTGTACCCGCCCTTATAGAAGCTTCTGAAGTTTCTCCTTTAAACAGAAAAGTGCTCTCCTCCCTTTATCCTAGTATCTACTCATATGCAGAATCATATAGGAATACCTCCTCAGTGTCCATCTTTTAGAGGGACTGTCCTTATTTTTCACAAAATTCCCTTGGTCCCTCTTTTCCTCTTTGTCTTCTTTTTGGTTTTGATCCATAGCGCAAGAAACTGCCTTGAGAATTTCTAGCTGCTCATTAGTCCTCATCTTCTACATAATTTAATGGTGGATTGTCTGATTCGGAACCTAAACAATACCAGATGTCTGAGTTAATAAGGAGTCCTCCGCTATTAATCAGATTGGAGAACGGATAG
This sequence comes from Rhinoderma darwinii, assembly GCF_050947455.1. Lineage (NCBI taxonomy): Eukaryota > Metazoa > Chordata > Amphibia > Anura > Rhinodermatidae > Rhinoderma > Rhinoderma darwinii. The sequence goes on along the minus strand of NC_134698.1, from coordinate 81,101,978 downwards.
AAAGAGCTTCTCTTTCTCTGGAGGACCCAACACTACTGTTAATTACATGTACAGCTCTTTGATTTCAATAAGAATTCTGTAATGCTTCATTTCGCCTGTGGTGGTGCTGCAGGGAAAAGGTACACTTGTTGCAGGGTTTCCTCACAGATCACAGTTGATTGCTGGAGGTCACAGCAGCGGGACAACCTGTGATCAACTTATCACTAGGTGCACCCTTCTAACAACAAGGGATTATCGAAAACGGACTACCCCTTTAATGCCAATACATTCGTCTATTCTGCTGAAAGCACAAATTTTTGATTTTTTTACCCTTTTTTGACCATTGCAAATGTGTATATGGGGAACATTGCACCGGTCCTTATTGTTGCCTATGGGGCTCTATCGCCTTATTATGTCAGACCCCTTTAATTTATCGCCATAAAACGGATGCAGGCGTCTGGAGGACACAGCTGGGGTTACTATCTCTGCCGTTCGGATGCTAAATAATTCATGTTCGGATGCTAAATCACTATCAGTTTGGATTCTGCGATAATATCTCTGGAGAGTCGGCTTGATTCAATTAGATATTGTTTGGCACAGCGTCTCTCTCTTCTTTGTCTCCTGTCACCATAGAGGAAAAAGTGGAGGGAACTGAATGTCATTTGTGCAATAATTCTAACCCTTGTAGGGCAGATCTGCTCTTCACACAAACCCGCCCGGTGCCAAGAGCCGACGATCACAGAGCTCTGCAATCCCAGACTAATAACACAGGAGCTCCATAGACGAAGATTCATCACAATGCCGGAGTCACTGTATCATCTGCAGTCAGTGCATAGATCCCGCTCACAGGCAGGATGACATAACACCAATGATTGACAGCTGCGTGTCCGAAACCCCCAGCCAAAATAACATGGCAGAAAATAAAATATTAAACAGATAAGAGGTGGAGATGGGAAAATTCTGGATCCCAGCAATGTCAGTGTCATCCGCAGGACTCAATTCTCTTGGTAAACGAGATGGATTTTTTTTTTATATTTTTTGTATTTTATAACAGATTTCTTTAAATAACAATTTTGTTTCTACTCTAGTCACAACCAAAGCTGCATTCACAGTTCGGTTGGAATTCCCCAGCACAGCACTGACATATACAACCCACAACTTGGTTTTGTTTCCTTAAAGCGATTGTTTGGACAACCCCTCATCATTGGAGCTTTAAATCTTCATTATATACAAAAACATTATAACTTATCCAGAGGAGTAGCTCAAAGCCCTGGCGCCCCAATGAAAAAAATCTGTAACAGGGGCCCCAGATACTACGTGCTAATAATAATCCTGGTGTCTTTTAACTGCTAGAAAGACCTTTAGGTCCCTTCAGGCACCACGGCTGGGTGCAACTTCTACCTTTCTACCCCCAATGCAGGCGTACGCAACCGTCAGCACTCTAGCTACTGTGAAACTACAATTCCCAGCATGCCCTTACAGCCTTTGGTTGGAATAATAAAGCTTTTGGCTGTCAGTGCATGCTGGGAGTTGTAGTTTCACAACAGCTAGAGTGCCACAAGTTGCTGACCCCTACCCTATAGCTACAGCCCTTGTAGGATTCCCTCATAGATACGCAATTTGGGTAGAGGGTCGGGGGGTGGGGGGTTACATTGATGAGCAACTGTTATGGACAAGCACCTAGTCACAAATATTCCTAAATAAAACCTTACAGAGAACCCATTGAATTCATCATCTTGACTGCGTAATACATAGAAACACCAGGTCCTCCGAAGTATCAGCAGTGACCCCTTCAATACACTAGAACCTGTTATAAACATTAAATTTCCCACAATGCTGCACAGCAGACGCTGAACCAGCAGAGGACAGCTGTAAAATGTGAGCTCTTGCAGAATTTTGAATGCAGCTTTGGCTGTGACTGGAGTATAAGTATCAAAATCTGTACTAGACACATAATGGAAAGTATTTGCAACATTATCTGTGGTTTTGTTCAGAAGCGCTGCGATGCTTTCAGCACATCTGGGCAGGCAAATCATCGAATACAAACTGCTTGATTTATTTGATTGAAATTATTATTTTTATCAAAGAATTTCTGCCGGGATGAGATTGTGGCTTGTAGGAAGCAGGTGCATCAGCGGCGGATAATAATGGCGCACATTGTATCAGGCTTTAGTGTTTTCTTCTTCCTGTCCGCTGGTTTCATAGGGGAGAATTCTTCAATAACCCAGGGCTGTTAATAGTGGATGTCAGTACCCACTGCTCCAGCTCCGAGCGCTGCCCGCCTGCAACATTACATATGCCACGCTGCTGCCAACAACACAAGACCCGCGGGTGACTCTTTGTTTTTGTGCTTTCTGTAGCCGGATAAAATACGAGCATCATATAGGGGAAGGATTCATATGGAAATCTAAGAGGAAATTTACAGACAGGGAAATGTTGGTGCATTTTGTGTAGACAGGAAAAGTTCATCTGAATAGATTGGAACAGCTAATGGGAGGTCATCGATGATCGCAGGTAGTCACGTCTAGCCTGGTGGCTCAGTGGTTAAATCTTCTATCATGCAGAATTGGGTCCCTGGGTTTGAATCCCAACATGAGTAGTCATCGGTGATGTGATGTGGTGGTTTAGTGGTTAGCACCCCCAACTTGTAGTACTGAGCCCCTCGGGGTGATTCCCACCAAGGCCACACCAGTATGAATAAATAGACGATCATGGGTGACTCGGTGGATGTGTTTAGTAGTCCTTGTAGTATTGTGTTTAATTCCACCCAGGAAACATGCGGTTTGAATGACCATAAGTGACAAAGTGGCTCAGTGGTCAGCACTGCTAATGTAAGTCCAATCAACGTGGAGTCATAGATGATTATAGTAAATCATGGGTGGCAGGGTGGCTCAGGGGTTAGCACTGCTACTGTAAGTCCTATCAACGTGGAATCATAGATGATTATAGGAAATTGTGGGTGGCTGGGTGGCAGGGTGGATCAGTGGTTAGCACTAGTACTATAAGTCCCATCAACGTGGAGTCATGGACGATCATAGGGTGGCTCAGTGGTTAGCACCGCTGCTGTAAGTCCTATCAACGTGGAATCATACATGATTATAGTAAATCATGGGTGGCATGGTGGCTCAGTGGTTAGCACTGCTACTGTAAGTTCTATCAATGTGGAATCATGGACGATCATAGTAAATCATGGGTTGGCAGGGTGGCTCAGTGATTAGCACTGCTACTTAAGTCCTATCACTATGAAATCATAAACAATCATAGTAAGCTGTGGGTAGCAGAGTGGCTGAGTGGTTAGCAGTCCTGCCTCTTAGCAATGGGACTATAGGTTTAAATTCAGCCAAATCTGCAATAGTATGGATAAATACTGAGGATCATAGGCATAAATGTGGTGGTTGGCTCATTGGTTAGCACCACTGCGTTGCACGCTGGGGCTTTGAATCCTACCAGGAAAACATCTGCAAGGAGTCGTCTCATCTGGTTCTACTGTCCATGTGTGTAATAGAGAAAATAAAGGAACAAGGGAACCTCATCGGGGACATGCTGATGTATTCTGTGCCACTGCTATCAAGAATGACGTGCAATTTATTTTCGATTTGATTTATTTTGGTAATTTTTATAAATATCAGATCAGTGATCGACTTGCGGACTGAAGGGGCCACGGCGCTAGAGCGAGCACAGCATCCCCATCGTTCTATATCAGACACAGTGCCATATATTTAGTTGTGGCTTTGCCTGGTATTGCAGCTCAGTTCCTATATAGGGAACTTAAATGGCTCTTCAATTGAATGTGACTAAACTGCAATGAGCTACATTACCAGACACATCCACTACCAATAGTACGGCACGCTGACTGTAGCGCCGTGAAGCCTCACATCAGTTGATCGGCGGGGATGCCAGGAGTCAGACCCTCATCATCCTAAGGATAGGCCATCAATATTATAGTGCCAGAAAACCCCTTTATTGTTGCTCCCTATACCAGATCTGCTAGATTACATAGGTGACAATGGACCCAGGTGCTGATGTGATATAGAGCCCGGCCTCAACACGACTCATAAGATCTTATCAGAGGACAACCCCATCTATAGTCAATAGTGGAGCAGGTCACTTGCTGCTGGGGGTTATCATCTCTTGTAGTGTTTCACAAATAACCTATTATTTTCTAGTGGAGATATGATCGGCATGTTCAATGATAATATCAAAGGTTATCAGGCAATTAGGAGCCGGATGATGGGAACTATTCCCTCTGGTGGGATTTAGGTTGCCTTGTTTGACACTGAGTACTTCTTCTGTTGCTTTGTTGTAATTCCAGGGACCAGTAGCATTAGGACCCCCAATAATGAGGAACCATAGACATCCAGCACGTAAAGACAGCAATGCTACAAGTGTGGGGGAACAATAAAGTCTCAAAGATCCCATACAATGTAAAATGATCATATAGAGAAATGTAAAGTCAATGCTGGGAACGCGAAGGTCCAAGATAAATCCAAGATAAATATGGTGCCCCAGAGCTTCCGGCAAACACCTATATTTATCTTTAGTTTTGCACATAAATCTCATGTTAAAGAGTCTTTATCATCCCAGTAATGATAATTGTAATACCAATAACTCATCCTGCCATCACCGTACAGGCATCCATCATGACATCTCCATTAGGACATCAAACATATATATGTCATATAAATAATTGTCTAATGGCAATAGTAGTATTATTTATGTATAGGGGAATATTTATAAATATCTATGAAATGGTTACATGATATCACGTTCCTGCGCAGAGGTCAAATGGTACAGATTAATGTCAGCAGTCTGGATGAGAATAAATATTAAGCTTCTCAAGTATTATCCCAGTCATGTCCGTTTCAAACCTATGTACAAGAATATCCTATAATACTGCCCCTATATACAAGAATATAACTACTATAATACTGCCCCCTATATACAAGAATATAACTACTATAATACTGCTCCTATATACAAGAATATAACTACTATAATACTGCTCCTATATACAAGAATATAACTACTATTATACTGCCCCTATATACAAGAAGATAACTACTATAATACTGTCCCTATATACAAGAATATAACTACTATAATAGTGCCCCTATATACAAGAATATAACTACTATAATAGTGCCCCTATATACAAGAATATAACTACTATAATAGTGCCCCTATATACAAGAATATAACTACTATAATACTGCCCCTATATACAAGAAGATAACTACTATAATACTGCTCCTATATACAAGAATATAACTACTATAATACTGCCCCTATATACAAGAATATAACTACTATAATACTGCTCCTATATACAAGAATATAACTACTATAATACTGCCCCTATATACAAGAATATAACTACTATAATACTGCCCCTATATACAAGAATATAACTACTATAATACTGCCCCTATATACAAGAATATAACTACTATAATAGTGCCCCTATATACAAGAATATAACTACTATAATAGTGCCCCTATATACAAGAATATAACTACTATAATAGTGCCCCTATATACAAGAATATAACTACTATAATACTGCCCCTATATACAAGAATATAACTACTATAATACTGCCCCCTATATACAAGAATATAACTACTATAATAGTGCCCCTATATACAAGAATATAACTACTATAATACTGCCCCTATATACAAGAATATAACTACTATAATACTGCCCCCTATATACAAGAATATAACTACTATAATACTGCTCCTATATACAAGAATATAACTACTATAATAGTGCCCCTATATACAAGAATATAACTACTATAATACTGCTCCTATATACAAGAATATAACTACTATAGTACTGCCCCTATATACAAGAATATAACTACTATAATACTGCTCCCTATATACAGGAATATAACTACTATAATACTGCCCCTATATACAAGAATATAACTACTATAATACTGCCCCTATATACAAGAATATAACTACTATAATACTGCCCCCTATATACAAGAATATAACTACTATAATACTGCCCCTATATACAAGAATATAACTACTATAATACTGCCCCTATATACAAGAATATAACTACTATAATACTGCCTCCTATATACAAGAATATAACTACTATAATACTGCCCCTATATACAAGAATATAACTACTATAATACTGCCCCTATATACAAGAATATAACTACTATAATAGTGCCCCTATATACAAGAATATAACTACTATAATACTGCCCCATATACAAGAATATAACTATTATAATACTGCCCCCTATATACAAGAATATAACTACTATAATAATGCTCCTATATACAAGAATATAACTACTATAATACTTCCCCCTATATACACAAGAATATAACTACTATAATACTGCTCCTATACACAAGAATATAACTACTATAATACTGCCACTATATACAAGAATATAACTACTATAATAGTGCCCCTATATACAAGAATATAACTACTATAATACTGCCCCTATATACAAGAATATAACTACTATAATACTGCCCCTATATACAAGAATATAACTACTATAATACTGCCCCTATATACAAGAATATAACTACTATAATACTGCCCCTATATACAAGAATATAACTACTATAATACTACCCCTATATACAAGAATATAACTACTATAATACTGAACCTATATACAAGAATATAACTACTATAATACTGCCCCTGTATACAAGAATAGAACTACTATAATACTGCCCCTATATACAAGAATATAACTACTATAATACTGCCCCATATACAAGAATATAACTATTATAATACTGCCCCCTATATACAAGAATATAACTACTATAATACTGCCCCCTGTATACAAGAATATAACTACTATAATACTGCTCCTATATACAAGAATATAACTACTATAATACTGCCCCCTATATACACAAGAATATAACTACTATAATACTGCTCCTATATACAAGAATATAACTACTATAATAATGCTCCTATATACAAGAATATAACTACTATAATACTGCCCCCTATATACACAAGAATATAACTACTATAATACTGCTCCTATACACAAGAATATAACTACTATAATACTGCCACTATATACAAGAATATAACTACTATAATACTGCCCCTATATACAAGAATATAACTACTATAATACTGCCCCTATATACAAGAATATAACTACTATAATACTGCCCCTATATACAAGAATATAACTACTATAATACTGCCCCTATATACAAGAATATAACTACTATAATACTGCCCCTATATACAAGAATATAACTACTATAATACTGCCCCTATATACAAGAATATAACTACTATAATACTGCCCCTATATACAAGAATATAACTACTATAATACTGCCCCATATACAAGAATATAACTATTATAATACTGCCCCCTATATACAAGAATATAACTACTATAATACTGCCCCCTATATACAGGAATATAACTACTATAATAATGCTCCTATATACAAGAATATAACTACTATAATACTGCCCCCTATATACACAAGAATATAACTACTATAATACTGCTCCTATACACAAGAATATAACTACGATAATACTGCTCCTATATACAAGAATATAACTACTATAATACTGCTCCCTATATACAAGAATATAACTACTATAATACTTCCCCCATATACAAGAATATAACTACTATAATACTGCCCCCTATATACAAGAATATAACTACTATAATACTGCTCCCTATATACAAGAATAGAATGACTATAATACTGCCCCCTATATACAAGAATATAACGACTATAATACTGCTCCTATATACAAGAATTTAACTACTATAATACTGTCCCTATATACAAGAATATAACTACTATAATGCTGTCCCTATATACAAGAATATAACTACTATAATACTGCCCCCTATATACAAGAATATAACTACTATAATACTGCCCCTATATACAAGAATATAACTACTATAATAGTGCCCCTATATACAAGAATATAACTACTATAATACTGCCCCTATATACAAGAATATAACTACTATAATACTGCCCCTATATACAAGAATATAACTACTATAATACTGCCCCTATATACAAGAATATAACTACTATAATACTGCCCCTATATACAAGAATATAACTACTATAATACTACCCCTATATACAAGAATATAACTACTATAATACTGAACCTATATACAAGAATATAACTACTATAATACTGCCCCTGTATACAAGAATAGAACTACTATAATACTGCCCCTATATACAAGAATATAACTACTATAATACTGCCCCATATACAAGAATATAACTATTATAATACTGCCCCCTATATACAAGAATATAACTACTATAATACTGCCCCCTGTATACAAGAATATAACTACTATAATACTGCTCCTATATACAAGAATATAACTACTATAATACTGCCCCCTATATACACAAGAATATAACTACTATAATACTGCTCCTATATACAAGAATATAACTACTATAATAATGCTCCTATATACAAGAATATAACTACTATAATACTGCCCCCTATATACACAAGAATATAACTACTATAATACTGCTCCTATACACAAGAATATAACTACTATAATACTGCCCCTATATACAAGAATATAACTACTATAATACTGCCCCTATATACAAGAATATAACTACTATAATACTGCCCCTATATACAAGAATATAACTACTATAATACTGCCCCTATATACAAGAATATAACTACTATAATACTGCCCCTATATACAAGAATATAACTACTATAATACTGCCCCTATATACAAGAATATAACTACTATAATACTGCCCCATATACAAGAATATAACTATTATAATACTGCCCCCTATATACAAGAATATAACTACTATAATACTGCCCCCTATATACAGGAATATAACTACTATAATAATGCTCCTATATACAAGAATATAACTACTATAATACTGCCCCCTATATACACAAGAATATAACTACTATAATACTGCTCCTATACACAAGAATATAACTACGATAATACTGCTCCTATATACAAGAATATAACTACTATAATACTGCTCCCTATATACAAGAATATAACTACTATAATACTTCCCCCATATACAAGAATATAACTACTATAATACTGCCCCCTATATACAAGAATATAACTACTATAATACTGCTCCCTATATACAAGAATAGAATGACTATAATACTGCCCCCTATATACAAGAATATAACGACTATAATACTGCTCCTATATACAAGAATTTAACTACTATAATACTGTCCCTATATACAAGAATATAACTACTATAATGCTGTCCCTATATACAAGAATATAACTACTATAATACTGCCCCCTATATACAAGAATATAACTACTATAATACTGCCCCTATATACAAGAATATAACTACTATAATAGTGCCCCTATATACAAGAATATAACTACTATAATACTGCCCCTATATACAAGAATATAACTACTATAATACTGCCCCTATATACAAGAATATAACTACTATAATACTGCCCCTATATACAAGAATATAACTGCTATAATACTGCCCCCTATATACAAGAATATAACGACTATAATACTGCCCCCTATATACAAGAATATAACTACTATAATACTGCCCCCTATATACAAGAATATAACTACTATAATACTGCTCCTATATACACAAGAATATAACTACTATAATACTGCTCCTATACACAAGAATATAACTACTATAATACTGCTCCTATATAAAAGAATATACCTACTATAAAACTGCCCCTATATACAAGAATATAACTACTATAATACTGCCCCTATATACAAGAATATAACTACTATAATACTTCCCCCTATATACAAGAATATAACTACTATAATACTGCCCCTATATACAAGAATATAACGACTATAATACTGCTCCTATATACAAGAATGTAACTACTATAATACTGCCCCCTATATACAAGAATATAACTACTATAATACTGCCCCTATATACAAGAATATAACTACTATAATACTGCCCCTATATACAAGAATATAACTACTATAATACTGCCCCTATATACAAGACTATAACTACTATAATACTGCCCCCTATATACAAGACTATAACTACTATAATACTGCCCCCTATATACAGGAATATAACCACTATAATACTGCCCCCTATATACAAGAATATAACTACTATAATACTGCCTCCTAGATACAAGAATATTCTACTATAATACTGCCTCCTATATACAAGAATATAACTACTATAATACTGCCCCTATATACAAGAATATAACTACTATAATACTGCCCCTATATATAAGAATATAACTACTATAATACTGCCCCCTATATATAAGAATATAACTACTATAATACTGCCCCCTATATACAAGAATATAACTACTATAATACTGCCCCCTATATACAAGAATATAACTACTATAATACTGCCTCCTATATACAAGAATATAACTACTATAATACTGCTCCCTATATACAAGAATATAACTACTATAATACTGCCCCCTATATACAAGAATATAACAAAGCTTAGCAGTAGGTATTGGCACGGTATTAATATGTGAATAAGTATTCTTGTTTCTGGGGTAGGAATGAAGAATAAAATAGTACTGGAATATTTGGTTAGCAGAAAGTGACCATTTGTGAGTGGGGTACATGACAATTTCTTGGGGTTTCACTGTATATTAGGCAACAATAGAAGGTCCCTTTTCCTGTTTACGAGGGGATGTAAGGTGGTGAACCTTCTGTCCCGGATGTACTAATACAAGTAACATATTATTGATTTCTCCATTCCAGCCCTGCAGCAACCCTCCACGTGCACAACAAGTCTTTTTAGCCGAGATAATAAAAATAGAACTTGGTAGAAAAGTCGGCGAGCAGTGAGTGTGCGCTCCTATTAATGGCAGCAGAAGAATCATCAGTAGAGTCCCCCATGTATTGTAATGTGGCGGATTTGCTGCTCATGACCCCCCTCTCTTCTTTGCATCTCAAATGTTATTATGGTTAGCACATCAGTCCGGAGGATAACAAGGCTTGGGGTATTACTCAGTACAATTGTATCAGGGCGCCCGGGGCAAGTTATATTACATTAAGTCAAGGAAGAAAAACGCATAAAGAATCTCAGCAGGGGGAACATGAGTTGTACGGTTGCAATTTTGGTGCCGTTTTGCATAACTCATTTTTCTCCTAGTATAGAAACAGCTTTTGTTTGCATAATAATAGCAAATATGTTATTCTGAAGGCGAAAGATAGGACTTTTTTTTCAGTTTTCTTGTGCATTCCTGTTATTTTCCGCTTTATGTTGCTTCGTTGATAAGAAGACAAAGCAGCGTTACATGATATTTCTATTTCTTCTGTTGTATAAAAGCTCAAAGCTTTAAATATTATTCCAAAAATGTAGTTTTTGTTTTTTCATATTTTTCTTGCTGCGGTCAAATGAAATGGCGTGAAATGTGGAGACCGAAGCAAATGGGTTTCTGCTTAGTAAGGGCAAAGCCCCACGTGGCGGAATTGCTCTGGAATTCCGCTGTGGACACTCCGCAGCGTTAATCCGCAGCAGACCCGTTTCTCCATTGCCTTCCACTTCTTTTTAGTAGGGTTAGTTTAGACGATGCGGAAAATTCCGCTGCGGAGCATAGGCTGCGGTGCGGAATTTGGTGTCCGCAGCATACAATGGATGTTGCGGACCAGTGGCGGACTTGTTGCGGACTCATTGCGGAAGTTCTCCATTGACTTCAATGGAGATTCAAAATTCCGCAATGAAGTCCGCAGAGGTTATGTACATGTTATGTGTGCTGCGGAGCGTATTGGTTTTATAACATGACATTTCTTCATTCTGGCTGGACCTATGTATTTCTAGGTCTACAGCCAGACTGAGGAAGTCAATGGGGCTCCCGTAATTACGGGTGACTATGTGTGTGCACCTGTAATTACGGGAGCGTTGCTAGGCGACGTCAGTAAAGAGTCACTGTCCAGGGTGCTGAAAGAGTTAAGCGATCGGCAGTAACTGTTTCTGCACCCTGGACAGTGACTACCGATCACAATATACAGCAACCTGTAAAAAAAAATAGAAGTTCATACTTACCGAGAACTCCCTGCTTCTTCCTCCAGTCCGGCTTCCCAGGATGACGTTTCAGTCTAAGTGACGGCTGCAGCCAATCACAGGCCAATCACAGGCTGCAGCCAATCACAGGCAAATCACAGGCTGCAGCCAATCACAGGCCAATCACAGGCCAATCGCAGGCAAATCACAGGCTGCAGCCAATCACAGGCCAATCACAGGCTGCAGCCAATCACAGGCCAATCACAGGCTGCAGCCGTTACATGGACTGCCGCGTCATCCAGGGAGGTCGGGCTGGATGCCGAAAGAGGGACGCGTCACCAAGACAACGGCCGGGTAAGTATGAATTTCTTTTATTTTCACTAGGGAAAGTGCTGTCCCTTCTCTCTATCCTGCACTGATAGAGAGAAGGGAAGTACTTTCACCTCAATACGCAACGGCCAGTCCGCATCAATTTACTGCACATTTTGGGCAGATCCGCAACAGAATCTGCAACGCAGATTCTGTGCGGCATTGATGCGGACTGTTGCGGAAGAAATAAGCCACGTGGGGCCATGCCCTTAGGACTCTGCACTTCACCAATGTGGAAGCAAATATATATTGTACAATGTATTTTACCGAGAGCAGAGCTAAAAATCTGAGCAAAAATATTGTGGAAGTCATAATAGAAAAACTTACCTACATAAAATTACCGTGCAAGTATGGAACTTAACATTTAGGTTTACCATCAAAAAACACCATTTGCCGTTTATATACTGTACCTACATAAAAAGGTCAGTTACTTTGTAAATACATTACATTACTTATCCTGTACTGATCCTGAGTTACATCCTGTATTATACTACAGAGCTGCACTCACTATTCTGCTGGTGGAGTCACTGTGTACATACATTACATTACTTATCCTGTACTGATCCTGAGTTACATCCTGTATTATACTCCAGAGCTGCACTCACTATTCTGCTGGTGGAGTCACTGTGTACATACATTACATTACTTATCCTGTACTGATCCTGAGTTACATCCTGTATTATACTCCAGAGCTGCACTCACTATTCTGCTGGTGGAGTCACAGTGTACATACATTACATTACTTATCCTGTACTGATCCTGAGTTACTTCCTGTATTATACTCCAGAGCTGCACTCACTATTCTGCTGGTGGAGTCACTGTGTACATACATTACATTACTTATCCTGTACTGATCCTGAGTTACATCCTGTATTATACTCCAGAGCTGCACTCACTATTCTGCTGGTGGAGTCACTGTGTACATACATTATATTACTTATCCTGCACTGATCCTGAGTTACATCCTGTATTATACTCCAGAGCTGCACTCACTATTCTGCTGGTGGAGTCACTGTGTACATACATTACATTACTTATCCTGTACTGATCCTGAGTTACATCCTGTTTTAGGGCAAAGCCACACGTGGCGGAATTGCTCTTGAATTCCGCTGCGGACACTCTGCAGCGTTAATCCGCAGCGGAGCCGCTTCTCCATTGCCTTCCACTTCTTTTTAGTAGGCTTCGTTTAGACGAGGCTGAAAATTCCGCTGCGGAGCATAGGCTGCAGAGCGGAATTTGGTGTCCGCAGCATGCTCTGTCTGTTGCGGAGCAGTGGCGGACTCATGGCGGAATTTCTCCATGGACTTCAATGGAGATTCAAAATTCCGCAATGAAGTTCGCAGCTGTCATGCACATGTTATGTGTGCTGCGGAGCGTATTGGTTTTACTAACATGACATTTCTTCATTCTGGCTGGACCTATGTATTTCTAGGTCTACAGCCAGACTGAGGAAGTCAATGGGGCTCCCGTAATTACGGGAGCGTTGCTAGGCAACGTCAGTAAATAGTCACTGTCCAGGGTGCTGAAAGAGTTAAGTGATCGGCAGTAACTGTTTCTGCACCCGGGACAGTGACTACCGATCCCAATATACAGCAACCTGTAAAAAAAAATAGAAGTTCATACTTACCGAGAACTCCCTGCTTCTGTCTCCAGTCCGGCTTCCCAGGATGATGTTTCAGTCTAAGTGACGGCTGCAGCCAACCACAGGCCAGTCACAGGCTGCAGCGGTCACATGGACTGCCGCGTCATCCAGGGAGGTCGGGCTGGATGCCGAAAGAGGGACGCGTCACCAAGACAACGGCCGGTAAGTATGAAATTCGTTTACTTTCACTAGGGAAAGTGCTGTCCCTTCTCTCTATCCTGCACTGATAGGGAGAAGGGAAGCACTTTTACCGCAGTCCGCAGCAGCTAGTCCGCATCAATTTACTGCACATTTTGGGCAGATCCGCCGCAGAATCTGCAACGCAGATTCTGTGCGGCATTGATGCGGACAGTTGCGGAGGAAATCCGCCACGTGTGTGCATGCCCTTATACTCCAGAGCTGCACTCACTATTCTGCTGGTTAAGTTACTGTGTACATACATTACTTTACTTATCCTGTACTGATCCTGAGTTATATCCTGTATTATACTCCAGAGCTTCACTAACTACTCTGCTGGTGGAGTCAAGAATATAACTACTATAATACTGCTCCTATATACAAGAATATAACTACTATAATACTGCACCCTATATACAAGAATATAACTACTATAATACTGCCCCCTATATACAAGAATATAACTACTAGAATACTGCTCCTATATACAAGAATATAACTACTATAATACTGCCCCCTATATACAAGAATAGAACTACTATAATACTGCTCCTATATACAAGAATATCACTACTATAATACTGCTCCTATATGCAAGAATATCACTACTATAATACTGCCCCTATGTATAAGAATATAACTACTATAATACTTCCCCCTATATACAAGAATATAACTACTATAATACTGCTCCTATATACAAGAATAGAACTACTATAATACTGTTCTTACATACAAGAATATAACTACTATAATACTGCCCCCTATATACAAGAATATAACTACTATAATACTGCCCCTATATACAAGAATATAACTACTATAATACTTCCCCCTATATACAAGAATATAACTACTATAATACTGCTCCTATATACAAGAATATAACTACTATAATACTGCTCTTACATACAAGAATATAACTACTATAATACTGCCCCCTATATACAAGAATATAACTACTATAATACTGCCCCTATATACAAGAATATAACTACTATAATACTGTCCCTATATACAAGAATATAACTACTATAATACTGCCCCTATATACAATAATATAACTACTATAATACTGCCCCCTATATACAAGAATATAACTACTATAATACTGCCCCTATATACAAGAATAGAACTACTATAATACTGCTCCTATATACAAGAATATAACCACTATAATACTGCCCCTATATACAAGAATATAACTACTATAATACTGCCCCTATATACAAGAATATAACTACTATAATACTGCCCCCTATATACAAGAATATAACTACTATAATACTGCTCCCTATATACAAGAATATATCTACTATAATACTGCCCCTATATACAAGAATATAACTACTATAATACTGCCCCCTATATACAAGAATATAACTACTATAATAGTGCCCCCTATATACAGGAATATAACTACTATAATACTGCTCCCTATATACAAGAATATAACTACTATAATACTGCCCCCTATATACAAGAATATAACTACTATTATACTGCCCCTATATACAAGAATATAACTACTATAATACTGCCCCCTATATACAGGAATATAACTACTATAATAGTGCCCCCTATATACAAGAATATAACTACTATAATACTGCCCCTATATACAAGAATATAACTACTATAATACTGCCCCTATATACAAGAATATAACTACTACAATACTGCTCCTATATATAAGAATATAACTACTATAATACTGCTCCTATATACAAGAATATAACTACTATAATACTGCTCCCTATATACAAGAATATAACTACTATAATACTGCTCCTATATACAAGAATATAACTACTATAATACTGCCCCTATATACAAGAATATAACTACTATAATACTGATCCGTATGTACAAGAATTTTTAGAGGCAGTGGAATAATGTTTGTAATTGAAGTCGATCTGTATATTCCTGTTGCTCTACCGGTTTGTAGGACACATCTGCAGGTTATTTATCTCCAGGAGAATGTCTTTACTTTCCGTTGACTCTCTATAATAAGATATATCGCCAGGATATTATAATATACATTTCACGCATATGACATATAAAGAACAGGTTCCCTTATGTATAATGTTTTATCTCACAGAACAATCTGCTTCTTTGTGTGTAAATAATAACAGCAGAAATTATTTATGACAGATGTCCCTCTGCTCTCCCCGATCTATAGAGTAATAAAGCCTTGGATTCCCCCTCCCCCATCCACTTATAAATGCAGCATTCGGAAGATCTATTTAAATCCGTGTATGTGGAATGAAAAAAAGTTGCAATTTACGTTGAGATTTGTGCAGGAACATAATGAAATATCTTCAATTCACGGAGAAGATAAACAGATAATAACGTCTAGGGGAACCCCCGGGGATCGGAACTTGTACTGGAGCCATTGAGTGGTGGATCGTAATCATCAGAGGTAGTGAATGGCCGCTGTCCGGGATCTGTCCAGGACAAAGAGCTGCGGATCCCAGGAGTTCTGTTCTGTAAACAGGCGATGCCACGATTTGTGGCCGGACTTAATAATAGAAGCTAGAAATGAAGATGGAGATGAGAAGCAAAATTCCCTGTGGGTCGGTCACTTTATTGAATCTATTGGCCCGATGTGGGTGGAATTGTCAGCGCTTTCATGGAATATTTTTATTTTTAACTCTATCTGTTTGTTTTTGGGAGGAAACCGGAGAACGCAGGAAAAACGTACAAACTCCACACAGATGTGGAACGTGGCTGGATTTGAACCCAGGACTCCAGAGCTGCGTGGAAACAGCGCTAATCACTGAGACGCCACGCGTAACTTTTATATACGCTCTCAAGACAACAACTTGTTTTTTTGTATTTTTACGTGACTGTTACTTTTACTTTTTGTGTCGTATTATTGGTTGAATTTTCCTCTTTTTTACCCTTTTTAGGGGTAAATTGTGTGAAAAATGGTAACTCCCTCAACTTTTCCTCACTTTTGCAATTTCCAATTTTTCTCAGAAACACCAACAAAATGTTTCGGATACTGGGATCGGGGCCGGGGCTCTGCTTTGGGATAGCATTGCGGTATTTATTTAGTTTTGCATTTAAATTGTTTTTTTATTGTTAAAGGGAACCTGTCACCAGCATTTTAGCTATAAAGCCAGCAATACCTGGTGAAAGTGGGTGAAAAATCATTGTCATCTAAGCTATAAATATGTTGTAAGTAAGCTCTGTAGCTTTAGTATTCCGTTTTTCAGCGGTCCCACGCCGTATGCAAATGAGCAGAAAAGAGTCAAATCTTCATCTGAAAAGAGTCAGGTTTTCATTCCTCCAGCGTCAGAGTGGACTCCACCTCCTTTTTGATTAACAGCTCCTTAGCCAGTCAGGGCCGGACAGGTGGTGGCAGTGGGCGTGGTTAAGAAGCTGCATCCCAGAGGGAAAAATAATTACCATAAAAAGCGGGAAAAGTTTAAACAACGATATTTACTGACAGAGGAGGACTTCAGGAAAGAAGAGAACAGGAACGAACTCTGGACAGCTGCGGCCATTGAGGGGTCAGGTGAGTTTAACAGGTAAGATGTTGATGACAGGATCCCTTTAAGGGATTGTCTGGTTTTACCAAATTAATGCCACTTTTTGTATAAATAAAAGTTTTATCCTTTTCCAGAATACTTTCTGTATTAATTCTGCACAGTTTTCAAGATCTCTGCTTGTTGTTATTCAGTAGGAACATTCGTTGATTACTTCCAGCGGATAAAATTCTGTCCATGGTCCTACAGGTGTACGGCTTGTTACAGTATGTGTATCAGAGCTGTGTCGTCTAACGATCCTAGCACCTGCGCGTCCATCACATGACACTGTAACGAGCCGTCCACCTGCGTGTCCATCACATGACCCTGTAACAAGCTATGCACCTGTGTCCATCACATGACCCTGTAATGAGCCGTGCACCTGTGTGTCCATCACATGACCCTATAACGAGCTGTGCAGCTGTGTGTCTGTCACATGACCCTGTAATGAGCCGTGCACCTAAGTGTATATCACATGACCCTGTAACGAGCCGTGCACCTGTGTGTCCATTACGTGACCCTGTAACAAGCCGTGCACCAGTGTGTCCATCACATGACCCTGTAACGAGCCGTGCACCTGAGTGTCCATCACATGACCCTGTAACGAGCCGTGCACCTGTGTGTGCATCACATGTCCCTGTACTGAGCCAAGCACCTGTATGTCCATCACATGACCCTGTAATGAGCCGTGCACTTGTGTGTCCATCACATGACCCTGTATATGAGCCGTGCACCTGTGTGTCCATCACATGACCCTGTAATGAGCCGTGCATTTCTGTGTCCATCACATGACCCTGTATATGAGCCGTGCACCTGTGTGTCCATCGCGTGACCCTGTAACAAGCCATGCACTTTTGTGTCTATCACCTGACCAATGAAAAAGTAGTATGCACTGGAACAAACAATGAATGTTCCTACTTAATAACAGCAAGCAGAGATCTTGAAAATGGTGAGGTATTAATACAAAAAGTATATTGAAAAATTGTAAAACATTTAATTATAAAAAAATAGGTTAAATATATAGATGTATACAGTCAACTCTTTAGCTCCCTCTAGTGGTGGCAGCAGCAACCAGAATGTTATCAGGTAACTACATCTATGCAGGGGATTTGGAGCCTTGTTTTAGAAAAATGGAGCTTGAACTTCTATAGAAATATATTAAGAAATGAATCAGCACAGAATTTTGGAGCGGTTTAGTTATAAAAATGGTGGATGTTCACTTTAAGAATATAAACCTGTACAGTCCATGGACTATGATGTGTTCATTATCATATTATAGAACCTTTCCAATTACAGCTCCAGTGTGAGTTCAGTCGGCTAATAAGCGCACATCCTGTTCTGCAGAATCCCGGCAACCCAGAAGCAGATGTACAATTAATTAATTAGCTGACATAGACCTAGCGAAGCCTGAAACTTGTGTAATTATTGCCTGCGACTCATTCACAGACAATAAAGCGCCGTGTGAACCACGAGCCACTCTCTATCTGGATTTCCTCAAATAATATTTCTCCATTGTTACAAACCTCTGCTACATCCCATACCTTGTCGGAAAACGATCTGTTACCTGGCGGGGAGGTGGTTCTGAGTGGTTGATGCGTTCACAAAATCTTTATAAATTTATTGTAACACCCTCTCCCAAATAATTATACTTCCACCTACTCATGAATGCCGCCCTCCTCTTAGTCTGTGCAGTATTTCACTCGTTAAAGCAGTAGAAGTTTGTGCTGCAGAGCTGCTTTTCTCTGCATAAGAGGTGTCAGGACGTTGCCAGCCACTGTCTGCCATTAGAGAGTCTATGGAGAACTTTCTATAGTCACCTGGTCACCCACTTATATAATAGTATACACAGACTCCTCTCTTAATGTCTTTTTTTTTTTAATCCCATAGTTACAAGGGCAGAGTGCACTTACATTGAGGTTACAAAAAACACATAACTGCCCACATGCACCAGGTTTTCTAGCAATGTCAGGGATCATTACCATGTATATTGTTTGCAAAAATATTATCCTTACATATATATATATATATATATATATATATATATATATATATATATATATATATATATTCAGTATATTACACAAAGAGATTGGATTCATGGAACACAAAGAGCCTGCATAATACGCCTATGGAAGACACCGCCCCCTGGAATGCAAAGAAGAATGTACAGAAGAACTTACAGCTGAGGAGCCAATGGGGCTTAAGCAAGTCCCACATCTCTAGGGAGGGGGCATGTGTATTTTTCTGTGTTTCTTTGTTCTGAATAAAGTTCAGTTGGCTTCCTGTCTGATCTGAGGAAAGCTGTGTACCAACATCTCTTTGGCTGGTTTACTTCTTTCCAGGCATGCCTTCAGCTTTCAATTTACAGAGGTGGTTATTCAGTGTGAAATAACAGGGAGCAGGAAGCTACCCTGAAATACGGACCTGACAGCAATACACAGACCTCTTCTTAGGGGGGGTCATTCATTGTAATGGCTGAAAGATAAGTGGATCTGGCAGCCGATGGTCCAGTTGGAGCCAGAACGCCAACGTTATCATGCCTGCGTTAAACCTGACAATGACACAGGCACATAACTAAGAAATTCGGATAATCCGGCACTTAGTCTCCCTAGGATATTGGATTATTAGAATGGTCTATACAGTTAATGTTAAAGGGGTTATCTGGTCTGGACAAGTCCTTTTTGCCTACAAGGGATCTCCATGCATTATATGGCATATAGTATATAAATGGACCGCCCACTGAAATGCACGAAGGCGCTGGGTCCTAAAAACTGATCTTTGTTGGGCTCTCTGCTTTGAGAATAGTTAGAGCAGAGTTCCCAGCAGCACAGAGTATTTTAGGAGAGGAGTGTGCTGATCTTGTGGGATGTCATAGACTGAGATTAACTTAGTGGAAGGAGCAGGTTTGCCAGCAGCACAGAGTATTTCAGAAAATGAGTGTGCTGATCTCGTGGAAGGTAGTAGCCATGTCCACGCATAGTTGGACAGGAGCCCCGCCGCCCTAAAAGTGGGCGGAGCTTCACATAAAGTGATCCTATAGAGTCTATGGACGGAGTTCTCCACCAGGTTATGATGGATCTTTGTTCTTTCCCCTCAATTACAACGTTTAACATTGTTTAAAAAATAGAAGAATAAAACGACCCATTAAAGTCATTTCAATTCTCCGTCGATTGTTTTTGTAATCCATTGTTCTCGCCATAAAACCATCGTTCATGCATCGCCCGGGAAGGTGACAGCTCGTATGTGCTCATCTCTCCACACAACTCATTCAATCTTCTAAATGAAAGACATTTAATAAATTCTCCTCTTATAATTCCCTATTTTACTTTGTTACATTCGCTGTTTGACTTTGTGTAGGTCACGGCTAAAGTTTTTAATAGGTGATTCTGGAAAGTATCAGGAAAGAAGGAGCCTAAGTCTGCACGGTATCATCTACCTTTATTATTGGGGGGTTATTTAACTCCATGTGTCCTGATAGAGAACATTGAGGAGGGTGTTATCTAAATATGATACGGCCCTTTAAGTTGTAGGTAAATCCTTACTGCTCCGCTCTGTAACAGTAGGGATCTGCTTTATTTTCATGGCGCTCTTACTTGATTCCTATAATAAGTATATTTTATGGAATATCAGTTATGCAAGTCCCTGATACATACCTCCCAACTTTCAAGTATCACAAAGAGGGACAACCAATTTTTTTACTTTTAAGCCACACCTCTAATTCCACCCAATCCCCGCCCATACACACCCGGTTTAGCCCAGACAGTATCATGCGACCATAGTGCCTCCCACACAGTATAATACCAAATACCTGCCACCACACAGTATAATGCCAAATACCTGCCACCACACAGTTTGATGCCCCCATAGATGCACCCATACAGTATGAATCAAACACAGATTCTCCCATGCAGTATAATGCCCAAACAAATTCCCCCATACAGTATAATGCCCCTATAGCTGCCCCATACAGTATAATACCCCCATAGAGTATAATGCCTACACAGATGACCCATAGAGTATAATGCCCTCATAGCTGCCCCATAGCTGCCCCATATAGCTTAATGCCCCCCACAAAGCATAATGCCCCCCTAGCTGCCCTTATACAGTATAATGCTCCAAAGCTTCCCCTAGTGCCAGTGCCCACATATAAAGTGCCAGTGCCCTTGTAGATAGTGCCACAGTGTCCATGTAGATAGTGCCCATGCAGATAGTGCCCCTATATAGTGCCACAGTGTCCATGTTGATAGTGCCATTCCCCCCTTGAAGATAGCGCCACCCCCCTGTAGATAGCACTACCCCCCACCCTGTAGATAGCGCAATTGGGACTCCCTCTAGGAATGGAATCCCCAGCCAGAGCATAGGCCGGGGGTATTCCGCTCCTAGAGGGAAGGGGCATATATAGACACTGACGTCAGTGTCTACTCCTTGAGCGGAATCCCTGTTGCCGACTCTGGACGGGGATTCCACTCCAGGAGGAGCCCCTGATGTCAATGTCCATATATGGACAGAGTCCTCAGGGGTTTCCTCTAGGAGTGGAATCCCCGACCAGATCATCGGCAACGGGGATTCCGCTCAGAGGCCACTGGCGTCACTGTCCATTGCAGTACATTGCAGAATCACCCGTCATTGAAGGTCAAACTTCCCTATAAAAAAGACCCGTCCTCTCTCCTGACATGTCTGTTTTAGTAAAAAAAAAATATGTATTCCCCATGAAATAACAATTCTGGAGCATCTTTTCTTAGAACTCTACGTTGTACCGTTCCTCTGTTATTCCTCTTACAATTTTATGAATACATTAACAACTGGGTGTTACCAGTTGGGGGTGTGTCCTTACACAGACTGACACTGTCCAATCGGAGCTGACAGAGTGAGATTGTGTAGGGACACACCCATTTGACAAAGGGAATGGTAACACCCAGTTGACATTTTATACATACATTTCCAGAAGGAAAAACAGAGGAACGGCACAGTTCTAAGAAAATATGTTCCAGAATTGTTATTTCCTGGGGAATACAAGTATTTACTAAAATAGACATGACAGGAAAGGTGACTGGTCCTGTTTGAGGACGCCTCATGTTAGGACCACCCTTGTTATAAGCTCCCCCAGCATTGTTACATTAAGCGCTCGGTTACATTAAGTCAACACAAAGAATCATTCCTGGATTTTTTATACTCTACATGAACGTAAGCGGCACATTCATTCCTGACGAGGATATAATTCTGGGACTGCGGTTGACCTAAAAGTGTCATATTTCTGCCTGCAGCATTTTTCATTCCACAGTGCGCATTGCAGCTTCTTTTATTACCTTCTGTAACGCTCCTGCTTTATTACGTGACCTCTCTATGATTAAAGGTCTTTAGGCTGTATAAAAATCCATACTACCTGGTACTTCTCGTCACTATGACTGCCACGCTAATATCCAGGAGAGGGACTTTCTCTGCTACTCTCTGAGCAATCAGAACCTATAAGGGACTAACAAAATACAGGAGAAGCCCCAAATATCCCAGAGTGTGAGCAGCCTCCATATAGACACGTGTTGTTCATGCTTAAAGGGGTATTCCCATCTTAATCATTGGTATATCCACAGAATATGCCATAAATGCCTGATAGGAACAGGTTCTACCTCTGGGACCCTCACTTACCAGGAGAAAGGGACTCAGGTGACCCCCATTTCATCATATGCCGTAAATGTCGGATAGTTGGGGGTCTTACCTCTAGGTAGCTGGATGACAACCCTTATTGGAGCTGTAATGGCAGCCATATCATTTTAATAGGATCAGATTTAACTTAGAAATGGCTGAATAAAATTTTCAACAATTAAACAGAAGAGGATTTTTTTTAGTATTTCAGCTGGAATTACTTTTTCAAGTATTTTTCTGTATTATATTATTATTATTATTATTATTTTTATATATTAACATATTATATTATTTAATATTATATAATTCTATATTATTATGTTTATTATATTATTATATATTATTATTATATTATTAGGATCATTATTATCGTTAGAATCATTATTATATTATTAGGGCCAATTCACACAGAGTTTCCTGGCGCTGATTTTGACGCTTAAACCGCATCGGAATAAACGGCAAAAAACTGCCAAAATCGCCCCTCATTGATTTCAATGAGTGGCAGAGGCGTTTCCTTTTCCTGGGCAGCAGTATGACCTTTCCTGCCGCAGCACTCATTTCTAAACATTTTTCATGGCGTTTTTTGATCCTTGCATAATCTCCAATGGCCGTGGGAGAAAAACACCACAAAAAAAAGCAGAAAAATTCATGCAGGCAGTTCAGTAAAAACTAGTGTAGTACCGTGTTAGCCAGGAACAGTATGCAATGTTAAATACTTTTGTGTCAAAAAAGACAGAAGTATAGTAGCTTTCATTCAAAATTCCTGAATTAATTCTGAGGCAGATTTTTTTTTTGTCTGCAAAAAAACTTAATATGTTTATTATTATTTTGTTTATTGTAATATTATTATTATTATTATTATTATTATTATATTATATTATGTTTATTATTATTATGTTTATTATTATTATGTTTATTATATTATGTTTATTATATTATGTTTATTATATTATGTTTATTATTATTATGTTTATTATATGTTTATTATTATTATGTTTATTATTATTATGTTTATTATATAATGTTTATTATATTATTATGTTGATTATTATGTTTATTATTATTATTATTATTGTTATGATTATGTTTATTATCACGCTTGTTACATTATTATTAGTTTATTTATATGTTATTATGTTTCTCTTCAGTCATTTCTCCCCTGTACACAGATGAGCGCCAGGCAGCGCTCCTTCCCTTGCGGCGCACGTTGAATTGTAATACAGTCTCTTTCGGCTTCCTATCCATGTTGACATATTTGTCACTTTCATTAGCCGAGCTGCAAATCTGTCTTTCTCTCTTTATTTCTGTGTTACTGAATCAAATCTCTGCTTGCGAGCACATCCACTTTTCTGGTTATATAACCTTTCACACAGAGCTAAGCAGAGTGACAGCGAGAAGTGCCTCGCTCGCCGCGCTAATGTGTCAGGTGAAATATACATAAAGGTTCCAGTCAAGACAAACTGAGCTTTCTACTCAATGAGCGTCAGCCTCACACCGCTCTCTAGATTCCTCTCCTTTCTACGTGGGAACCGCGGCTGGTTTACGACATATGGTTACGCTTCAAATGTAATATTTATAGATACATTCACTTGAAGCACTTAAAGGGGCTGTCCACTTTGGCTAATAGAGAGGGGTCTCAAGTGGATTCTGTCTTACTTCTAGAACTGATTCTGGGAAACCTGGGTGACAACTTACATGGCCACCATTAGGGTAAGTTCACACAGGGCGGATAGGCTGCATAAAAGCACACATCGTATCCGCCTTGGGCCCCACTGAGAATTCCAGCCGAAAAGACGCACCAAATTATGGTTCAGTCTTTCGGCCGGAATGTCCGTTGCGGAAATTCTGCACTGAAAAAAAATAAATGGATACTTACCATGGCGACGCGTCCCTCCGACGCGTCCGTCCTGATGTACTGAAGCCCCTGGATGACATTTCATCCCATGTGACTGCTGAAGCCTGTGATTGGCTGCAGCGGTCACATGGGATGAAACATTATCCCAGGACGCCGGCCTGGAAGAAGAAAAACAGAATTCTGGGTAAGTATAAGATTTTTTTTTTCAGAGTTGTTTTTTTTAGTGGCGGAATCGCTGCTATTTTGCCGCAAAAAAACGCAACGTCTGCTATTTGTTGCGGATTTTACCTCCCCATTGAATTTAATGGGCAAAACCCGCAAAAAAAAAGCAGCGATTGCGCAAATACAATTGACATGCGGTGGATTAAAAAACTGCACCGCAGGTCAATTTCTGAGCGGGTTTTTTTCCGCTCATCATTTACGCAGCATCTGGATGACAATTGTCCAAATCTCATCCAGTTTGCTGCTATTGTATTATGCTGCGGGTTTTTCGCAACAATTTCCGTTGCAGAATATCCAAAGTATTTAGGCTATGTGTGAACTTACCCTTATTATGTCCCCATTGTCACCCTGATTTCCTAGACTCCTTGCCCCAGTTATGCGGTGATAGCACCAGACTGATGCCCATTCGGGAGTCTGGGAAAGTTTGGTGACAATCAGCGTGGGTAATGACTGAAAAGGATCTCCAACTATGCATTCTGCTTTAAATTACAGATGGAAATGCTAATTAAAGAGCAATTCTGCACCATGTGACATCCGTGTAGAAACATAGTACAGGGTTTAAAGGAACATTCCAGGCAAAACTGATACATTGTGTTATGTCTAACGTAGAACGCGGGGGCAGAGCATGACACAAGGATTCAAATAACACCAATGAGAGAATCCCGGTGTCATGGTCCGCCCCAACATGCCAGGCACTAGACATAACACAATGGGGCAGATTCACTAAGACCTGGCAGTCTGAAGATGTGCCAAAGTTATCCCATGGTACACGCTATATGATAAATTTAGCAATTCTTGTTAGACATGTTAGACACTTTCCTGTACCTTATGCCAACTCTTAGTTGTCTACGTTTTCGTTTGGCGCAGCTTGGCACATTTTAAGTCACGCCTCTTCCTTGCTAAGCCACACCTCTTCCTTGTTAAGACACGCCTCATCCTTGTTAAAGCACACCTCTTCCTCGCTAAGCCATGCCCACTTTGCTAGAATCTTTTAAAAAATGTCTAAACATCTGGCACATGTTTTGACACATTCTAGAGGAAGACACAGTAGTATATCTTCCCAATGTTAGTGTTTCTTTAAGATAATACATTATAAAAGAAATGGTCTGGGGGTTGGGTAGAGCTAATAAAGCGACAATCACTCAGAGTCTTTAGGAGCTTCTGGTAATTGGAGGGTTACAAATGTCAGAACACATTGTGAAACAAGGAGAATCGTTCTCCAGGGTCCGTTTGCTGGATGTAGGTTGTTGCACTACTGGATACAATGTACAAGTTCTACAAAAGAAAAGTTACATTGTAACAAGTGAAAATGAAGCTAATTCTCCTAAGGGTCCACGAACTTTGTGCTACCAAAAGCTTGGGGTGTTTGGACACCGGCGTAGCATCATATTAAACCTCCTGTCAGACATTTAACTATAACATTGTGTGAACGCGTGCAGAAAGAGCCGGGAGGAAGACACTTGGTGGAAGGAAGCTACTTCTACTGCGGAGACTCCCAGCGAGCGCTCTTTTTCCTTTGACATTACCGACCTGTAGGCTATGGAAAAATACAATTAAATCACTTGACATGTTCATCAACTCTTACTAGAGGTCAATGCCAACTCTCCTAATTAATGTGTCGGCAGCGCCCGTCTGTCTCATGGTCTCGGGATGACTGATGTGTTGGGGCAAGTGGCAGAAATGAAGTGTTATAACTCCAAGTGACGGCAGTTTCCCAGTTTGCAGGGTGAAATAGTGCGAAGTAAAGGGGGTCATCCCCTGTCTATATGGATATAATGGGGGAGGTCTTGCTGATGACCCCCCTCTATAAGTAAGAGCAGCTCTCCCGACTCGTGTATGTATTACATGGACCATTGATTTTAACTTGATGTTTTCTTTGGGCATAACGTCTGTGTAACGCCATCGGGTCATGTATCTAGTCCGCCGTCCTGTCCCCCCTCCAGACCGCTGGCACCTGCCTGTGTTTCCTGCCCGCGGCCACGTGTGCGAGATGTTCAAGACTGTCCCACCAATCCCTGTGGCCCCCCAGAACTATTTAAGGCAGCCTACATTATCTTTCAGGTGCCTAAGCAAATATTGGAACACCCTAGTGTTATTCAGCAAAGGTTCCTGTATGCACCTGATCCTGTCCGCTATTGTAACAGTTATCAGCATGTATCCAGTTGTCCATTACCAGCCTGCATTCAATCCGCTATTGTTATCTCTGGTCAGCCTTTACCAGCCTGTATCATGACTGCAGTTGCTATCTGTTATCTGCCAGTGTCTGGCTATCTCCTACTGTCTGCTATCCACCTGTCACATGTCATCCACTGTCAGCTTCCGTCTGTCAAGGTACCGTCTACCTGTGCCTGTCTTGCATCTGTTTGGCCAGCAGCTACTTCGACGGGACCACCTCAAGAGGTAGCGACCTGGTAGCCTCCCCACAGCAAAGACAAGATCCCTTTATAGGGGTTAAAGGGTGGAGGCCAGGGAGGCTTCCTCGACAACATCTTAAGAGGTGGCCCGGTGGAGTAGCCCAGTGGGTCCACAAACCTGCTAGTTGTAACAGTCTGATCCTAGGGGGACCCCAGCAGAGGGATCCCCCATAATCAGCCTGGCATATAGGAAGTGGTTATCATGAATAAACTAAGAGAACTAACATTTTATTGTTGTACAGGGTTCAGGAGTTAATCAAATACGGTAAATTGAACATTATTTTACATTTTGACATTGGGTTTGATCACTGGTCATAAGGCCGGGCACCACCATGGTATGGCTGGTGAGGCTCCAGTAGACGAAGTGAGAAGCCCCGCTGAAGATAATTGAGGGTTAGAGACGTACAATAGATGGGCAGAGCACTGAGAAGCCAAGGGAGGAATGCCATGGGCACAGAGCTGACAAAGATAGTTCTAAACTGTCCAATGCTGCTGGTAGTGGTCATTGCTGGTGGTGGTCCCATTCCAAGTCCCATGGTTCTTGGTTAGTCCACTCAAAGCAAAAATGAATGTTTTTGGATAAGCTTCAGTGAGTATGATCAAACCATTGAAAACCTCTCTCCTACCATAAAAAGAATTATAAATGAGTGAAAGGAACTCAATGATATGGACTATCAATAGGTGTAGAGTTTGGAGTCAGTAAAGGATTGGACCTCTGGGCTGGGCATGGTGATGTCACTTACATGGTGATGTCACTTTAAGGACAACTTCAGTGAGTATCTCATTGTCTAAGTAGTCAGTACCTAAATCAGACAGGACAACAGTCTCCACCAGCCCTTCCCAGATATCCACCAGTCCCTAAGTAGTAGGCAAATACAGTATATTTTCTTTAAGTTGAGCCATTTAGCCAATTGATTGGTTGAGTGTCAATGGAGTAGGAAGTCATCCACTTCACCGACATCTCCGCTGCCACTGCACCCCAAAAGCTGCATAGAACAGAAGGAGAACCCATGACCCTCCTCAGCTGCCAGCTTTCCCTTTCACCTAATTTCTTAGTCTACCCATGGGTGCCAGCTTAACCAGTAAGGGTATGTTCACACGATAACGGCAAATACGTCTGAAATTACGGAGCTGTTTTCAGGAGTCTTTTACGGATGTAATTGGAGCTGGTTTTCATTGGAGTCAATGAAAAACGGCTCCAATTACGTCCCAAGAAGTGTCCTGCACTTCTTTGCCGCGGGTGTAATTTTACGTGCCGTCTTTTGACAGCGACGCGTAAAATGACAGGTCATCGGCACAGAACATTGTAAGACCCATTGCAGGCAATGGGCAGATGTTTGCAGACGTATTGGAGCCGTCTTTTCAGGCGTAATTCGAGGCGTAAAACGCCCCCATTACGTCTGAAAAGAGGTCGTGTGCACATACCCTAATAGCTTTCCAGCGCTCTGCCGCCAGATGGTACCGTGTTAGATTAATAAGGCGCCATGTAACTGCAGGAACTCTAGATGCAATATTTTATGTATTTTGAAATTCTATAACCAGAACATTTAACGTTTGAACTTACTTTTTTTAATTAGATTTTCTACTACAGTTGCTACAAAGTCCATTAATGCGGTGCAAAACTTATATGGAGAATGTACATTTCTAAGGTGAAAAAACTGCGGACATCTCCCTATACGAGATGTAAATCGAGGCTCCTTCTTTATATAAACCAACACTCTCGGTGTCATCTCTTCTCCATCAGAAGCTTTGTGGATTATAGGGGAGGGTTGACCACCCAACAACAGGTAGGAACTGAGATCATTAAATACAGAAGGTCCGGGATTCCAGGTCACCGTCATAGAACGTCATCTCTTCACATCGTCATTACGTTGGCTTTTTAGTTTTTAAAATAAAAAAATAATTTCCCAGAAATCATTGCTGTGTACGGGGGGCTCTGCATGGGGCTCTTCCAATGGAAATGCTGCTCGTCAATGATCCCAGCTCACACAAAGAATTATAAGTGTATTTTTTTATGAAAAATTAAAGTGCACCTCCAGTCAAAAATAAAAATGTACCTGTGCTCCGGGGTGTTTAAAGGGGCTGTCTACCCCTGTCCATCAGCCCTATGAAGGTACATGGATGTCATTGAGGTCCTCCCACTCTGGGTCCAGGTATTGCATGTCGTCAATTCAGTAGAAAAACAAGGGATGCTGAAAAGTGTAATTAAAGGAGTTGTCTTATCAGAGTCTTCGCATATTGAAGCCAGGTAAACAGGCTCCCGACACCCCCAGCAAACAGCCTATATTGCCAGGGGAAGCTTATTCAGACCAGACATTGCAGCCGACAGTGCAGACAAAATGTAGAAAAACATGGCGGCCATTCAGATGTCCACCAGAACAAGAGTCATTCCTATAGAGCAGCCCACCTTTCTGGCTCATAGAAGGGAACCGGAGCAGACAATTTCCTCTAGGACGTCCATATGCCCTAATAGGACATATGGACAGGGATTATCTTTTATGAAACAAACCCTTTAAGTAGTGATATAAAAGGAAGTAGCTAACTTCTCCTCCTACTTGGGTACTGTGATTAATACAGCAGCCTGGAACATAACTGCAGGAGAAGAACGACTCAGGCACAAGGGAATAGGCAGCTTAAACTTAATGGGGGAAGAGGGGCTTAGGGGGCAAGGGGCTTAGGGTGATGGGATGGACCCTGATACTCCTTCCTTGGGCATATAGGGCGACAATTTAACCATGGTGGTCATCTTCACTTGTTGATTACCGTTCCTACCCATAAAACTAAATGAGCAAATCTTCTTATGGATATACAGAAAAATACATCCGTGTAATATATGACTAGGTCACCAGGCTGGCCCCTGCTAATTTGGAGGAACCCTATGAAAAATGCATTGATGTCTTTATGGTAAATTACAGGAGGGCTAGTACCTTTTTATATATAAATCCATTGACAATAAGCTGATTACAAGGTGTCCCTCTGCTGTGATCCCTGGTAATCAGCTGCGATCTGTGGGGTGATCAAGTAGTAAGTGAGCAATTTCCCTGCAGCGCCACCACAGGAGTAATGCAGTATTACACAATGTCCATTCATATCAAGGGTATATAAATATGGGTTCTCTAACCCCTTTACAGTAAGTCAAATATTATCCTCATCTATAAGATTAAGAAACGCGTAGGGCAATATCCCCACCTGACAGGGCGCCCCTAAGGATCTTATAGGACTATACAAGCAATATATTCATGTCAGTCCTAATCCAACAAGCCACAGTTCAACAGTGCTGCATGTTCCTATCCGATAGAGGGGCTGCCGACTGTGAAAATCCATTAAAAGCCGTGTTTAATGGCAAAAGTCAAAATATCTCCTCCATTCAGCCCTTTCACATGGTGCCTACAAGACGCCTTTGATGGATAATTTGGTTTTCTTGAATGGTTGTAGCACATTAGGCGAGAACAGAATGTTGTTACTTATCTCCGAGGGGAATGCGCCTGGTGACATCTATAAATGTTCCTTTGGGTCTTTTAGAATAAAATCACGAAGAATAAATGTGCAAAAAGCTTCAAGTGTTGAGTTTTATTTTTTTACATGATTTAATATGACACAGCGTGCAGTCACCGGCGGAGGCATCAAACACACAATATGACTTTCATATATCGCCTCCGTCCTCCATCGGCTTGTTCTTTTTCTGGCCGCCGGTCTCAATGACCGCTACAAAGACCTGGCTGGAAAAAAGGTAAATTATAAAGGTATTTCTCAGGCGACATAAAACACAAACTTTGACTTTGGAAAGTTCTCCGGAGACTTGATAAAAAGTTCAGCGCTGTGAAGTCTTTTCTGTACCCAACACAATCTGGAGACAATTAGGGAAGAAGTGCCAAGGATACGGGTCGTGTTACCCATGGCAACCAGCATTGTACATGTTACTTTGTAGCACGGTCTAGAATGCGAAGCTGGCGTCTGATTGGTTCTTTGTAGGTGGCGCTACAGTTTACAAAATAAATGCACTCCATGTGGGGCCGTTGAGATGAGGGGCTTCAACTCAGTTGGGCTCAAAAGGGAACGGGGGTAAAAAATTATCCGAGCCCTTCTGTCCCAGGGTGGGGGTGGAGGTTGGGTTTTTGGTTAAAGGTGTTGTTTTATCATAGACAATCATGTAATTGGCGCAGGTTCAGCTTCCGGGACTCTCAGACAATTTTGCTGGGGGAAGCAGTGGCATATAGGCATGATGGGACCCCCCTTTAATTTTTTAGTTCTCTCTCCTCATCAGTAAGCTGCTGTTGTTGGATCTTGTATTCGTATGTTTTTTTGTTTTTCTGCTGTGATAAGCCAATGGGTGACATTAACGCATTAACACCTTTTAACCCCTTGACTGATTAACCCATGAATATTTCCAATGCAGGCATCCGGTTTATATAATAATTAGACTATTTGGATGTTGGTGTTATTGGAGGATAATTTGGGCTTCCCTGGATGTTTACATAAGGTATCATTAAAATAAAGTCATGACAGAATCTATCAGTGGCACTAGCCTGCTTGCTGACAGTTTCCATATAGGATAAATGATGCAGAGTTTTATATTTGCTGCTTCCAGGGTTATGATCACTGGTAAATAGTCAATGGTTTCCTCGTTGTTGTCTAGTTAATTTTAAGCTGCAAAGAACTGGAGTAATGTAGGAAATCTGCCGCTATTACAAATCCGAAAACGTCCTCGTTCTAGGGCTCGTACAGTAAGGAGCACGAAGAAGACACAACGTAAAGCGCGTGATCGCAGAATAACCCCGGAGCAAATATCCAAACAATCATCCCAAACTTTACTACTCTAGAAATATCACTTGCATGTCCTTGGTGAACGCTCAGGCTGTTTTGCATTGGGAAAGAAAGAGGCGCCAAGGGTACTATACGATATTCATTATGTGCGCACCCCTGAACTTTAAACGATTTCCACAGAATACTGACT
This sequence comes from Rhinoderma darwinii, assembly GCF_050947455.1. NCBI lineage: Eukaryota > Metazoa > Chordata > Amphibia > Anura > Rhinodermatidae > Rhinoderma > Rhinoderma darwinii. The sequence continues at coordinate 81,069,134 of NC_134698.1, read as the reverse complement.
CATATACAGATGTAGCCACCTTTATCTTGACTTTTAACGCATTAAATACACAAGGGCAAGAAACGTTATCTTGACTTTTTTTTAATGACTTTTGTTGCGTGATATCACGCTGCAGCAAGTTGTCAGAGTCAAGATAAAGATGGCTACATCTGTACACAGTCATTAATGTACGAGCATATATACTCACTCTCACTATATATATAAAAAAGTGTAAAATGAAAGCGGCAGCACTCTATAGCAAATCCCACTATATTAAC